>NC_081312.1:126973234-127094669 GCF_026419965.1 Kogia breviceps | reverse complement strand
GTTTGGTCGGGCACATGTCACTCTCATTTCCCATCACGAAGAAGAATTCACCAGAGGTTCAGCCTGCCACCGCGGATCGACAATAGGGCGTGAAGCCATCCAGCCGTGTTGCGTCCCACTCACAAAAAAGCGACTTGGGAAATGGAGCTCAGGGGCACTGCACTTCCCAAACCTGCAGAGTTCTAAACGATAACTATCGCCCCAAAATATATTGAGGTCAGGCTACGAAGAGGCGTTGAACGCAAGGCAGAATTGCAGGAAACGGATGTCAACGGGTACACCGGAATGGCCCCGATAGCACATGAAAAGCGCCAGAACGTGGACAATGATGCGGTTGGCCAAAAAGGGCGTATGCGTTTTTTCCTGAATATATTCAGGAAAAAACGCATACGCCCTTTTTGGCCAACCAAGCAAGCTGGGAGAGCAAATCAGCACTACAAAGAAATCTCTCGCCCCCCACCCGGGGCAAAAGGGCCAGGCGAAAAAAGTCTAAAAACCAGAAAGGCAGGACAGCCCACGGAGTCAAGGGAGCCTTGTTAAGCTGATGGGCGGGATGTCAATGGCCAACAGCCAATCTTCACAAGTGTATCCTCTTTCCCAAACCATGTAAAACACAGAACCACAGAGCATAGGGCACTTCCACACATGGGCGTTGACCTTGGGAAAATGAAAAAATCAACCAGACACAGGGACCCCAATGTTGAGGGCTGCTGTCTTGACAAGAACCTCCACTCCGGTACACGTTTCATATCCCAGGAAAGAGCCAAGTGGACAAAGACAAGTGGACAAGTGGACAAAGACAAGTGAACAAGTGGACAAGTGGTGCTACGTAGGTCCAATGGAGTGTCACTCAGCCATAAAATCCACGTCATGAGGCTGGTAGCAGCATCCTGAGTGGATTTAGGTACGATCATCCTCAGTGAAATAAGTCCCACAAAAAAAGAAACTTATGATATCACTTATCGAAGGAATGTAAAAATCGCTCCCCATGAACGGAATCCCCAAACAGAACAGAGTCACGCTTTTAGAAAACACACTTATGCCTGCTTCAGGGGAAAGGTGAGGTGGGGTGACGCATAAAACTCGAGTTTGAAATGAGCACAGATACCCTTCCGAAAACCGAATATGGAATGGACACGACCTACTCCTTGCTCAATCAACTGGACTCACCAGACCCTGTTCATCGCACAAGTATCTATCCGACTATTAAGCATCTTAAAAGCTAAGTCTTGATATCTCTGTGTAAGTGCATCAAGTGTGTGTAAAGCGGCCTAAAACCAGCAGGGAAAATCAGCTCAGACCCATTCTAAGGATACATTTCCAACATAAAGAAGAAACAAGCAGGGCAAAACAGAGAGAAATTCTTCCAAAATGCGTTCAGGGACTGGCATGCAACCAGGATTGACCACATCTACAGCCCCAGCGGCGGAAGACATAAGGCTGGACACTCTTGGGGCTGAGACGATTGGTGAGGTTGGGAAAGCAAATGCAGACCCTTGAAAGGAATCCTGCGTGCTCCCCATTCCATGGGTCCCAACTCTCCAGGTTCAACGCAATCTTCCGACAGCGAAAGCACTCATTGGAAACCCAGCGGATGCTACACCGTGGGATCGGGAAAGCTTTCTGAAACTCACCTCAGTTTTCATCTCCTGGTGCTCGTGTTCTCCATTCAGGCCCCCTTACTAACAATCTCCCCACTTGGAGACTCGGCGCCTTTCCATGCCTCTTTCGTACCGTCTGCAATTTGTCCGCAGGATGAACTGCAAGAGGGGGAACCAATGAGAGACTCGCTGGAGGTGTTTGGTCGGGCACATGTCACTCTCATTTCCCATCACGAAGAAGAATTCACCAGAGGTTCAGCCTGCCACCGCGGATCGACAATAGGGCGTGAAGCCATCCAGCCGTGTTGCGTCCCACTCACAAAAAAGCGACTTGGGAAATGGAGCTCAGGGGCACTGCACTTCCCAAACCTGCAGAGTTCTAAACGATAACTATCGCCCCAAAATATATTGAGGTCAGGCTACGAAGAGGCGTTGAACGCAAGGCAGAATTGCAGGAAACGGATGTCAACGGGTACACCGGAATGGCCCCGATAGCACATGAAAAGCGCCAGAACGTGGACAATGATGCGGTTGGCCAAAAAGGGCGTATGCGTTTTTTCCTGAATATATTCAAGAAAAAACGCATACGCCCTTTTTGGCCAACCAAGCAACCTGGGAGAGCAAATCAGCACTACAAAGAAATCTCTCGCCCCCCACCCGGGGCAAAAGGGCCAGGCGAAAAAAGTCTAAAAACCAGAAAGGCAGGACAGCCCACGGAGTCAAGGGAGCCTTGTTAAGCTGATGGGCGGGATGTCAATGGCCAACAGCCAATCTTCACAAGTGTATCCTCTTTCCCAAACCATGTAAAACACAGAACCACAGAGCATAGGGCACTTCCACACATGGGCGTTGACCTTGGGAAAATGAAAAAATCAACCAGACACAGGGACCCCAATGTTGAGGGCTGCTGTCTTGACAAGAACCTCCACTCCGGTACACGTTTCATATCCCAGGAAAGAGCCAAGTGGACAAAGACAAGTGGACAAGTGGACAAAGACAAGTGAACAAGTGGACAAGTGGTGCTACGTAGGTCCATTGGAGTGTCACTCAGCCATAAAATCCACGTCATGAGGCTGGTAGCAGCATCCTGAGTGGATTTAGGTACGATCATCCTCAGTGAAATAAGTCCCACAAAAAAAGAAACTTATGATATCACTTATCGAAGGAATGTAAAAATCGCTCCCCATGAACGGAATCCCCAAACAGAACAGAGTCACGCTTTTAGAAAACACACTTATGCCTGCTTCAGGGGAAAGGTGAGGTGGGGTGACGCATAAACCTCGAGTTTGAAATGAGCACAGATACCCTTACGAAAACCGAATATGGAATGGACACGACCTACTCTTTGCTCAATCAACTGGACTCACCAGACCCTGTTCATCGCACAAGTATCTATCCGACTAGTAAGCATCTTAAAAGCTAAGTCTTGATATCTCTGTGTAAGTGCATCAAGTGTGTGTAAAGCGGCCTAAAACCAGCAGGGAAAATCAGCTCAGACCCATTCTAAGGATACATTTCCAACATAAAGAAGAAACAAGCAGGGCAAAACAGAGAGAAATTCTTCCAAAATGCGTTCAGGGACTGGCATGCAACCAGGATTGACCACATCTACAGCCCCAGCGGCGGAAGACATAAGGCTGGACACTCTTGGGGCTGAGACGATTGGTGAGGTTGGGAAAGCAAATGCAGACCCTTGAAAGGAATCCTGCGTGCTCCCCATTCCATGGGTCCCAACTCTCCAGGTTCAACGCAATCTTCCGACAGCGAAAGCACTCATTGGAAACCCAGCGGATGCTACACCGTGGGATCGGGAAAGCTTTCTGAAACTCACCTCAGTTTTCATCTCCTGGTGCTCGTGTTCTCCATTCAGGCCCCCTTACTAACAATCTCCCCACTTGGAGACTCGGCGCCTTTCCATGCCTCTTTCGTACCGTCTGCAATTTGTCCGCAGGATGAACTGCAAGAGGGGGAACCAATGAGAGACTCGCTGGAGGTGTTTGGTCGGGCACATGTCACTCTCATTTCCCATCACGAAGAAGAATTCACCAGAGGTTCAGCCTGCCACCGCGGATCGACAATAGGGCGTGAAGCCATCCAGCCGTGTTGCGTCCCACTCACAAAAAAGCGACTTGGGAAATGGAGCTCAGGGGCACTGCACTTCCCAAACCTGCAGAGTTCTAAACGATAACTATCGCCCCAAAATATATTGAGGTCAGGCTACGAAGAGGCGTTGAACGCAAGGCAGAATTGCAGGAAACGGATGTCAACGGGTACATCGGAATGGCCCCGATAGCACATGAAAAGCGCCAGAACGTGGACAATGATGCGGTTGGCCAAAAAGGGCGTATGCGTTTTTTCCTGAATATATTCAGGAAAAAACGCATACGCCCTTTTTGGCCAACCAAGCAACCTGGGAGAGCAAATCAGCACTACAAAGAAATCTCTCGCCCCCCCCCCCCCCCGGGGCAAAAGGGCCAGGCGAAAAAAGTCTAAAAACCAGAAAGGCAGGACAGCCCACGGAGTCAAGGGAGCCTTGTTAAGCTGATGGGCGGGATGTCAATGGCCAACAGCCAATCTTCACAAATGTATCCTCTTTCCCAAACCATGTAAAACACAGAACCACAGAGCATAGGGCACTTCCACACATGGGCGTTGACCTTGGGAAAATGAAAAAATCAACCAGACACAGGGACCCCAAAGTTGAGGGCTGCTGTCTTGACAAGAACCTCCACTCCGGTACACGTTTCATATCCCAGGAAAGAGCCAAGTGGACAAAGACGAGTGGACAAGTGGACAAAGACAAGTGGACAAGTGGACAAGTGGTGCTACGTAGGTCCAATGGAGTGTCACTCAGCCATGAAATCCACGTCATGAGGCTGGTAGCAGCATCCTGAGTGGATTTAGGTACGATCATCCTCAGTGAAATAAGTCCCACAAAAAAAGAAACTTATGATATCACTTATCGAGGGAATGTAAAAATCGCTCGCCATGAACGGAATCCCCAAACAGAACAGAGTCACGCTTTTAGAAAACACACTTATTGCCGGAAGCCGTCCAGCATTGCCAACTATTGCCTGAGCAAAGCTCGGCAAGAAGTTATGGCATGAGGAAGCAAAGCTCCTCTCCTGGTGGGCGGCGGAAAGCATCTCTTCTGATTCTAGGAAAATTCTTGCTAAAAACTGAGGGGGTTTCTGGAGGGTTTAGGCCAAGAAGATGGAAGTATTACAAAGCAAATCCCCCTCGGTACGAGACCACAGCAACCCCTGTAACCACAACAGTAGCTATACCTACTGTAAATAATTTACTTTGGAAAAAAGTCCCTTGGTCAGGCAACAAAGGAGTGTTTCAATTAAGGAGTAGAAGTTTAAAGGAAGAATTAGATGAGTTATGGCCCATAGAAGGAATAAGGGATATAGAAGGGAAGCAAATAGTGGGGTATTATGTACAGGATGCCCCCAAATGGTGGATTATGTGGCATGCCCCCTCTCCGGTATATTGGAGGAAAAAGAGAGAAGCGGAAGGACTTTACTGTAAATATTTTACGAATGAATTATATGTAACTATGAAAGTTAAAATTGATTGCCTTACGTAGAAAATAGAATTGTATTTTCGCACAATGTGTTTTGAACAAGGTACTGAGAATACTGGGACACAGGCCAATATATGATGTTAGCTGAAGTAGAAAAGAATAATTAGCTTTCTAGACCTAAACATCCTGTTTGCGCGAAAAGATCTTAAGACGGAACAATGCTTGCTAATGTTTCTGTGTGTAGGTGTAGAAATGAGGTAATGAGTCAAAAACAGGAGTTACATAGAAAGTGCTGATGCTATTGTTTAGAAAATCCTATATAAGAAATGATATGTCAAAAATAAAGCTGTCAGAAGCTTAACAGAAGCTCCCCAGGAGAGTTGTAAATATCTTGGGAAATACCTGGCTATGGTGACGAGGAAGTTTTGTGCAACAGTGGGTATATTCAATAAGTTTACGGTACAATGTCCGCCCCCATGGCCTCCTAGAAGTATAAATAATGATGTACATTGTTTTGATTATAATGATAGGGTTAGAAAATCTGTGGATGAAATGTTGTATTATTGTTTTTAACATGTTTAAGTTTATGGCTTGATTGAGCAGAATGTGCAGGTACAAAAACACCTTAATCTTCTGAGAAGAATGAGGAAACCGCAGACAGAGTTCCTGACCTAGATGTGAATGTACACAAGAGACGAAAGAGAATGGAGACAACAAGAAAATTACTTAACTTGTTTAACCTGCTGATGTAAACTACTTTTGTTTTTTGGTTTATGTAAGGGACCTTTTGGCATGGGAATATTGTTGTTAAGATTGAAAATGAGATTATTTTACAGTATAAATGCTTTGGAATCATGATATTAAATTTGTCAGATCCTTGCATCCTCTGAGGTGTCTTGTGATCTGTCCACGCCGACTCCGTCTCCCCTTTGGGTGAAACCTGTTCAGCTGGGGCTGGTCCCCGGCAACTTATGCCTGCTTCAGGGGAAAGGTGAGGTGGGGTGACGCATAAAACTCGAGCTTGAAATGAGAACAGATACCCTTCCGAAAACCGAATATGGAATGGACACGACCTACTCCTTGCTCAATCAACTGGACTCACCAGACCCTGTTCATCGCACAAGTATCTATCCGACTAGTAAGCATCTTAAAAGCTAAGTCTTGATATCTCTGTGTAAGTGCATCAAGTGTGTGTAAAGCGGCCTAAAACCAGCAGGGAAAATCAGCTCAGACCCATTCTGAGGATACATTTCCAACATAAAGAAGAAACAAGCAGGGCAAAACAGAGAGAAATTCTTCCAAAATGCGTTCAGGGACTGGCATGCAACCAGGATTGACCACATCTACAGCCCCAGCGGCGGAAGACATAAGGCTGGACACTCTTGGGGCTGAGACGATTGGTGAGGTTGGGAAAGCAAATGCAGACCCTTGAAAGGAATCCTGCGTGCTCCCCATTCCATGGGTCCCAACTCTCCAGGTTCAACGCAATCTTCCGACAGCGAAAGCACTCATTGGAAACCCAGCGGATGCTACACCGTGGGATCGGGAAAGCTTTCTGAAACTCACCTCAGTTTTCATCTCCTGGTGCTCGTGTTCTCCATTCAGGCCCCCTTACTAACAATCTCCCCACTTGGAGACTCGGCGCCTTTCCATGCCTCTTTCGTACCGTCTGCAATTTGTCCGCAGGATGAACTGCAAGAGGGGGAACCAATGAGAGACTCGCTGGAGGTGTTTGGTCGGGCACATGTCACTCTCATTTCACATCACGAAGAAGAATTCACCAGAGGTTCAGCCTGCCACCGCGGATCGACAATAGGGCGTGAAGCCATCCAGCCGTGTTGCGTCCCACTCACAAAAAAGCGACTTGGGAAATGGAGCTCAGGGGCACTGCACTTCCCAAACCTGCAGAGTTCTAAACGATAACTATCGCCCCAAAATATATTGAGGTCAGGCTACGAAGAGGCGTTGAACGCAAGGCAGAATTGCAGGAAACGGATGTCAACGGGTACATCGGAATGGCCCCGATAGCACATGAAAAGCGCCAGAACGTGGACAATGATGCGGTTGGCCAAAAAGGGCGTATGCGTTTTTTCCTGAATATATTCAGGAAAAAACGCATACGCCCTTTTTGGCCAACCAAGCAACCTGGGAGAGCAAATCAGCACTACAAAGAAATCTCTCGCCCCCCCCCCCCGGGGCAAAAGAGCCAGGCGAAAAAAGTCTAAAAACCAGAAAGGCAGGACAGCCCACGGAGTCAAGGGAGCCTTGTTAAGCTGATGGGCGGGATGTCAATGGCCAACAGCCAATCTTCACAAGTGTATCCTCTTTCCCAAAACATGTAAAACACAGAACCACAGAGCATAGGGCACTTCCACACATGGGCGTTGACCTTGGGAAAATGAAAAAATCAACCAGACACAGGGACCCCAAAGTTGAGGGCTGCTGTCTTGACAAGAACCTCCACTCCGGTACACGTTTCATATCCCAGGAAAGAGCCAAGTGGACAAAGACGAGTGGACAAGTGGACAAAGACAAGTGGACAAGTGGACAAGTGGTGCTACGTAGGTCCAATGGAGTGTCACTGAGCCATAAAATCCACGTCATGAGGCTGGTAGCAGCATCCTGAGTGGATTTAGGTACGATCATCCTCAGTGAAATAAGTCCCACAAAAAAAGAAACTTATGATATCACTTATCGAGGGAATGTAAAAATCGCTCCCCATGAACGGAATCCCCAAACAGAACAGAGTCACGCTTTTAGAAAACACACTTATGCCTGCTTCAGGGGAAAGGTGAGGTGGGGTGACACATAAAACTCGAGTTTGAAATGAGCACACATACCCTTCCGAAAACCGAATATGGAATGGACACGACCTACTCCTTGCTCAATCAACTGGACTCACCAGACCCTGTTCATCGCACAAGTATCTATCCGACTAGTAAGCATCTTAAAAGCTAAGTCTTGATATCTCTGTGTAAGTGCATCAAGTGTGTGTAAAGCGGCCTAAAACCAGCAGGGAAAATCAGCTCAGACCCATTCTGAGGATACATTTCCAACATAAAGAAGAAACAAGCAGGGCAAAACAGAGAGAAATTCTTCCAAAAAGCGTTCACGGACTGGCATGCAACCAGGATTGACCACATCTACAGCCCCAGCGGCAGAAGACATAAGGCTGGACACTCTTGGGGCTGAGACGATGGGTGAGGTTGGGAAAGCAAATGCAGACCCTTGAAAGGAATCCTGCGTGCTCCCCATTCCATGGGTCCCAACTCTCCAGGTTCAACGCAATCTTCCGACAGCGAAAGCACTCATTGGAAACCCAGCGGATGCTACACCGTGGGATCGGGAAAGCTTTCTGAAACTCACCTCAGTTTTCATCTCCTGGTGCTCGTGTTCTCCATTCAGGCCCCCTTACTAACAATCTCCCCACTTGGAGACTCGGCGCCTTTCCATGCCTCTTTCGTACCGTCTGCAATTTGTCCGCAGGATGAACTGCAAGAGGGGGAACCAATGAGAGACTCGCTGGAGGTGTTTGGTCGGGCACATGTCACTCTCATTTCCCATCACGAAGAAGAATTCACCAGAGGTTCAGCCTGCCACCGCGGATCGACAATAGGGCGTGAAGCCATCCAGCCGTGTTGCGTCCCACTCACAAAAAAGCGACTTGGGAAATGGAGCTCAGGGGCACTGCACTTCCCAAACCTGCAGAGTTCTAAATGATAACTATCGCCCCAAAATATATTGAGGTCAGGCTACGAAGAGGCGTTGAACGCAAGGCAGAATTGCAGGAAACGGATGTCAACGGGTACATCGGAATGGCCCCGATAGCACATGAAAAGCGCCAGAACGTGGACAATGTTGCGGTTCGCCAAAAAGGGCGTATGCGTTTTTTCCTGAATATATTCAGGAAAAAACGCATACGCCCTTTTTGGCCAACCAAGCAACCTGGGAGAGCAAATCAGCACTACAAAGAAATCTCTCGCCCCCCCCCGGGGCAAAAGGGCCAGGCGAAAAAAGTCTAAAAACCAGAAAGGCAGGACAGGCCACGGAGTCAAGGGAGCCTTGTTAAGCTGATGGGCGGGATGTCAATGGCCAACAGCCAATCTTCACAAGTGTATCCTCTTTCCCAAACCATGTAAAACACAGAACCACAGAGCATAGGGCACTTCCACACATGGGCGTTGACCTTGGGAAAATGAAAAAATCAACCAGACACAGGGACCCCAAAGTTGAGGGCTGCTGTCTTGACAAGAACCTCCACTCCGGTACACGTTTCATATCCCAGGAAAGAGCCAAGTGGACAAAGACAAGTGGACAAGTGGACAAGTGGTGCTACGGAGGTCCAAAGGAGTGTCACTCAGCCATGAAATCCACGTCATGAGGCTGGTAGCAGCATCCTGAGTGGATTTAGGTACGATCATCCTCAGTGAAATAAGTCCCACAAAAAAAGAAACTTATGATATCACTTATCGAGGGAATGTAAAAATCGCTCCCCATGAAATGAATCCCCAAACAGAACAGAGTCACGCTTTTAGAAAACACACTTATGCCTGCTTCAGGGGAAAGGTGAGGTGGGGTGACGCATAAAACTCGAGCTTGAAATGAGCACAGATACCCTTCCGAAAACCGAATATGGAATGGACACGACCTACTCCTTGCTCAATCAACTGGACTCACCAGACCCTGTTCATCGCACAAGTATCTATCCGACTAGTAAGCATCTTAAAAGCTAAGTCTTGATATCTCTGTGTAAGTGCATCAAGTGTGTGTAAAGCGGCCTAAAACCAGCAGGGAAAATCAGCTCAGACCCATTCTGAGGATACATTTCCAACACAAAGAAGAAACAAGCAGGGCAAAACAGAGAGAAATTCTTCCAAAATGCGTTCAGGGACTGGCATGCAACCAGGATTGACCACATCTACAGCCCCAGCGGCGGAAGACATAAGGATGGACACTATTGGGGCTGAGACGATTGGTGAGGTTGGGAAAGCAAATGCAGACCCTTGAAAGGAATCCTGCGTGCTCCCCATTCCATGGGTCCCAACTCCCCAGGTTCAACGCAATCTTCCGACAGCGAAAGCACTCATTGGAAACCCAGCGGATGCTACACCGTGGGATCGGGAAAGCTTTCTGAAACTCACCTCAGTTTTCATCTCCTGGTGCTCGTGTTCTCCATTCAGGCCCCCTTACTAACAATCTCCCCACTTGGAGACTCGGCGCCTTTCCATGCCTCTTTCGTACCGTCTGCAATTTGTCCGCAGGATGAACTGCAAGAGGGGGAACCAATGAGAGACTCGCTGGAGGTGTTTGGTCGGGCACATGTCACTCTCATTTCCCATCACGAAGAAGAATTCACCAGAGGTTCAGCCTGCCACCGCGGATCGACAATAGGGCGTGAAGCCATCCAGCCGTGTTGCGTCCCACTCACAAAAAAGCGACTTGGGAAATGGAGCTCAGGGGCACTGCACTTCCCAAACCTGCAGAGTTCTAAACGATAACTATCGCCCCAAAATATATTGAGGTCAGGCTACGAAGAGGCGTTGAACGCAAGGCAGAATTACAGGAAACGGATGTCAACGGGTACATCGGAATGGCCCCGATAGCACATGAAAAGCGCCAGAACGTGGACAATGATGCGGTTGGCCAAAAAGGGCGTATGCGTTTTTTCCTGAATATATTCAGGAAAAAACGCATACGCCCTTTTTGGCCAACCAAGCAACCTGGGAGAGCAAATCAGCACTACAAAGAAATCTCTCGCCCCCCCCCCGGGGCAAAAGGGCCAGGCGAAAAAAGTCTAAAAACCAGAAAGGCAGGACAGCCCACGGAGTCAAGGGAGCCTTGTTAAGCTGATGGGCGGGATGTCAATGGCCAACAGCCAATCTTCACAAGTGTATCCTCTTTCCCAAACCATGTAAAACACAGAACCACAGAGCATAGGGCACTTCCACACATGGGCGTTGACCTTGGGAAAATGAAAAAATCAACCAGACACAGGGACCCCAATGTTGAGGGCTGCTGTCTTGACAAGAACCTCCACTCCGGTACACGTTTCATATCCCAGGAAAGAGCCAAGTGGACAAAGACGGGTGGACAAGTGGACAAAGACAAGTGAACAAGTGGACAAGTGGTGCTACGTAGGTCCAATGGAGTGTCACTCAGCCATAAAATCCACGTCATGAGGCTGGTAGCAGCATCCTGAGTGGATTTAGGTACGATCATCCTCAGTGAAATAAGTCCCACAAAAAAAGAAACTTATGATATCACTTATCGAGGGAATGTAAAAATCGCTCCCCATGAACGGAATCCCCAAACAGAACAGAGTCACGCTTTTAGAAAACACACTTATGCCTGCTTCAGGGGAAAGGTGAGGTGGGGTGACGCATAAAACTCGAGTTTGAAATGAGCACACATACCCTTCCGAAAACCGAATATGGAATGGACACGACCTACTCCTTGCTCAATCAACTGGACTCACCAGACCCTGTTCATCGCACAAGTATCTATCCGACTAGTAAGCATCTTAAAAGCTAAGTCTTGATATCTCTGTGTAAGTGCATCAAGTGTGTGTAAAGCGGGCTAAAACCAGCAGGGAAAATCAGCTCAGACCCATTCTGAGGATACATTTCCAACATAAAGAAGAAACAAGCAGGGCAAAACAGAGAGAAATTCTTCCAAAATGCGTTCAGGGACTGGCATGCAACCACGATTGACCACATCTACAGCCCCAGCGGCGGAAGACATAAGGCTGGACACTCTTGGGGCTGAGACGATTGGTGAGGTTGGGAAAGCAAATGCAGACCCTTGAAAGGAATCCTGCGTGCTCCCCATTCCATGGGTCCCAACTCTCCAGGTTCAACGCAATCTTCCGACAGCGAAAGCACTCATTGGAAACCCAGCGGATGCTACACCGTGGGATCGGGAAAGCTTTCTGAAACTCACCTCAGTTTTCATCTCCTGGTGCTCGTGTTCTCCATTCAGGCCCCCTTACTAACAATCTCCCCACTTGGAGACTCGGCGCCTTTCCATGCCTCTTTCGTACCGTCTGCAATTTGTCCGCAGGATGAACTGCAAGAGGGGGAACCAATGAGAGACTCGCTGGAGGTGTTTGGTCGGGCACATGTCACTCTCATTTCCCATCACGAAGAAGAATTCACCAGAGGTTCAGCCTGCCACCCCGGATCGACAATAGGGCGTGAAGCCATCCAGCCGTGTTGCGTCCCACTCACAAAAAAGCGACTTGGGAAATGGAGCTCAGGGGCACTGCACTTCCCAAACCTGCAGAGTTCTAAACGATAACTATCGCCCCAAAATATATTGAGGTCAGGCTACGAAGAGGCGTTGAACGCAAGGCAGAATTGCAGGAAACGGATGTCAACGGGTACATCGGAATGGCCCCGATAGCACATGAAAAGCGCCAGAACGTGGACAATGATGCGGTTGGCCAAAAAGGGCGTATGCGTTTTTTCCTGAATATATTCAGGAAAAAACGCATACGCCCTTTTTGGCCAACCAAGCAACCTGGGAGAGCAAATCAGCACTACAAAGAAATCTCTCGACCCCCCCGGGGCAAAAGGGCCAGGCGAAAAAAGTCTAAAAACCAGAAAGGCAGGACAGGCCACGGAGTCAAGGGAGCCTTGTTAAGCTGATGGGCGGGATGTCAATGGCCAACAGCCAATCTTCACAAGTGTATCCTCTTTCCCAAACCATGTAAAACACAGAACCACAGAGCATAGGGCACTTCCACACATGGGCGTTGACCTTGGGAAAATGAAAAAATCAACCAGACACAGGGACCCCAAAGTTGAGGGCTGCTGTCTTGACAAGAACCTCCACTCCGGTACACGTTTCATATCCCAGGAAAGAGCCAAGTGGACAAAGACAAGTGGACAAGTGGACAAGTGGTGCTACGGAGGTCCAAAGGAGTGTCACTCAGCCATGAAATCCACGTCATGAGGCTGGTAGCAGCATCCTGAGTGGATTTAGGTACGATCATCCTCAGTGAAATAAGTCCCACAAAAAAAGAAACTTATGATATCACTTATCGAGGGAATGTAAAAATCGCTCCCCATGAACGGAATCCCCAAACAGAACAGAGTCACGCTTTTAGAAAACACACTTATGCCTGCTTCAGGGGAAAGGTGAGGTGGGGTGACGCATAAAACTCGCGTTTGAAATGAGCACACATACCCTTCCGAAAACCGAATATGGAATGGACACGACCTACTCCTTGCTCAATCAACTGGACTCACCAGACCCTGTTCATCGCACAAGTATCTATCCGACTAGTAAGCATCTTAAAAGCTAAGTCTTGATATCTCTGTGTAAGTGCATCAAGTGTATGTAAAGCGGCCTAAAACCAGCAGGGAAAATCAGCTCAGACCCATTCTGAGGATACATTTCCAACATAAAGAAGAAACAAGCAGGGCAAAACAGAGAGAAATTCTTCCAAAATGCGTTCAGGGACTGGCATGCAACCAGGATTGACCACATCTACAGCCCCACCGGCAGAAGACATAAGGCTGGACACTCTTGGGGCTGAGACGATTGGTGAGGTTGGGAAAGCAAATGCAGACCCTTGAAAGGAATCCTGCGTGCTCCCCATTCCATGGGTCCCAACTCTCCAGGTTCAACGCAATCTTCCGACAGCGAAAGCACTCATTGGAAACCCAGCGGATGCTACACCGTGGGATCGGGAAAGCTTTCTGAAACTCACCTCAGTTTTCATCTCCTGGTGCTCGTGTTCTCCATTCAGGCCCCCTTACTAACAATCTCCCCACTTGGAGACTCGGCGCCTTTCCATGCCTCTATCGTACCGTCTGCAATTTGTCCGCAGGATGAACTGCAAGAGGGGGAACCAATGAGAGACTCGCTGGAGGTGTTTGGTCGGGCACATGTCACTCTCATTTCCCATCACGAAGAAGAATTCACCAGAGGTTCAGCCTGCCACCGCGGATCGACAATAGGGCGTGAAGCCATCCAGCCGTGTTGCGTCCCACTCACAAAAAAGCGACTTGGGAAATGGAGCTCAGGGGCACTGCACTTCCCAAACCCGCAGAGTTCTAAACGATAACTATCGCCCCAAAATATATTGAGGTCAGGCTACGAAGAGGCGTTGAACGCAAGGCAGAATTGCAGGAAACGGATGTCAACGGGTACATCGGAATGGCCCCGATAGCACATGAAAAGCGCCAGAACGTGGACAATGATGCGGTTGGCCAAAAAGGGCGTATGCGTTTTTTCCTGAATATATTCAGGAAAAAACGCATACGCCCTTTTTGGCCAACCAAGCAACCTGGGAGAGCAAATCAGCACTACAAAGAAATCTCTCGCCCCCCCCCCGGGGCAAAAGGGCCAGGCGAAAAAAGTCTAAAAACCAGAAAGGCAGGACAGCCCACGGAGTCAAGGGAGCCTTGTTAAGCTGATGGGCGGGATGTCAATGGCCAACAGCCAATCTTCACAAGTGTATCCTCTTTCCCAAACCATGTAAAACACAGAACCACAGAGCATAGGGCACTTCCACACAGGGGGGTTGACCTTGGGAAAATGAAAAAATCAACCAGACACAGGGACCCCAATGTTGAGGGCTGCTGTCTTGACAAGAACCTCCACTCCGGTACACGTTTCATATCCCAGGAAAGAGCCAAGTGGACAAAGACAAGTGGACAAGTGGACAAAGACAAGTGAACAAGTGGACAAGTGGTGCTACGTAGGTCCAATGGAGTGTCACTCAGCCATGAAATCCACGTCATGAGGCTGGTAGCAGCATCCTGAGTGGATTTAGGTACGATCATCCTCAGTGAAATAAGTCCCACAAAAAAAGAAACTTATGATATCACTTATCGAAGGAATGTAAAAATCGCTCCCCATGAACGGAATCCCCAAACAGAACAGAGTCACGCTTTTAGAAAACACACTTATGCCTGCTTCAGGGGAAAGGTGAGGTGGGGTGACGCATAAAACTCGAGTTTGAAATGAGCACAGATACCCTTCCGAAAACCGAATATGGAATGGACACGACCTACTCCTTGCTCAATCAACTGGACTCACCAGACCCTGTTCATCGCACAAGTATCTATCCGACTAGTAAGCATCTTAAAAGCTAAGTCTTGATATCTCTGTGTAAGTGCATCAAGTGTGTATAAAGCGGCCTAAAACCAGCAGGGAAAATCAGCTCAGACCCATTCTGAGGATACATTTCCAACATAAAGAAGAAACAAGCAGGGCAAAACAGAGAGAAATTCTTCCAAAATGCGTTCAGGGACTGGCATGCAACCAGGATTGACCACATCTACAGCCCCAGCGGCAGAAGACATAAGGCTGGACACTCTTGGGGCTGAGACGATGGGTGAGGTTGGGAAAGCAAATGCAGACCCTTGAAAGGAATCCTGCGTGCTCCCCATTCCATGGGTCCCAACTCTCCAGGTTCAACGCAATCTTCCGACAGCGAAAGCACTCATTGGAAACCCAGCGGATGCTACACCGTGGGATCGGGAAAGCTTTCTGAAACTCACCTCAGTTTTCATCTCCTGGTGCTCGTGTTCTCCATTCAAGCCCCCTTACTAACAATCTCCCCACTTGGAGACTCGGCGCCTTTCAATGCCTCGTACGTACCGTCTGCAATTTGTCCGCAGGATGAACTGCAAGAGGGGGAACCAATGAGAGACTCGCTGGAGGTGTTTGGTCGGGCACATGTCACTCTCATTTCCCATCACGAAAAAGAATTCACCAGAGGTACAGCCTGCCACCGCGGATCGACAATAGGGCGTGAAGCCATCCAGCCGTGTTGCGTCCCACTCACAAAAAAGCGACTTGGGAAATGGAGCTCAGGGGCACTGCACTTCCCAAACCTGCAGAGTTCTAAACGATAACTATCGCCCCAAAATATATTGAGGTCAGGCTACGAACAGGCACTGAACGCAAGGCAGAATTGCAGGAAACGGATGTCAACGGGTACATCGGAATGGCCCCGATAGCACATGAAAAGCGCCAGAACGTGGACAATGATGCGGTTGGCCAAAAAGGGCGTATGCGTTTTTTCCTGAATATATTCAGGAAAAAACGCATACGCCCTTTTTGGCCAACCAAGCAACCTGGGAGAGCAAATCAGCACTACAAAGAAATCTCTCGACCCCCCCGGGGCAAAAGGGCCAGGCGAAAAAAGTCTAAAAACCAGAAAGGCAGGACAGCCCACGGAGTCAAGGGAGCCTTGTTAAGCTGATGGGCGGGATGTCAATGGCCAACAGCCAATCTTCACAAGTGTATCCTCTTTCCCAAACCATGTAAAACACAGAACCACAGAGCATAGGGCACTTCCACACATGGGCGTTGACCTTGGGAAAATGAAAAAATCAACCAGACACAGGGACCCCAAAGTTGAGGGCTGCTGTCTTGACAAGAACCTCCACTCCGGTACACGTTTCATATCACAGGAAAGAGCCAAGTGGACAAAGACAAGTGGACAAGTGGACAAGTTGTGCTACGGAGTTCCGAAGGAGTGTCACTCAGCCATGAAATCCACGTCATGTGGCTGGTAGCAGCATCCTGAGTGGATTTAGATACGATCATCCTGAGTGAAATAAGTCCCACAAAAAAAGAAACTTATGATATCACTTATCGAGGGAATGTAAAAATCGCTCCCCATGAACGGAATCCCCAAACAGAACAGAGTCACGCTTTTAGAAAACACACTTATGCCTGCTTCAGGGGAAAGGTGAGGTGGGGTGACGCATAAAACTCGAGTTTGAAATGAGCACAGATACCCTTCCGAAAACCGAATATGGAATGGACACGACCTACTCCTTGCTCAATCAACTGGACTCACCAGACCCTGTTCATCGCACAAGTATCTATCCGACTAGTAAGCATCTTAAAAGCTAAGTCTTGATATCTCTGTGTAAGTGCATCAAGTGTGTGTAAAGCGGCCTAAAACCAGCAGGGAAACTCAGCTCAGACCCATTCTGAGGATACATTTCCAACATAAAGAAGAAACAAGCAGGGCAAAACAGAGAGAAATTCTTCCAAAATGCGTTCAGGGACTGGCATGCAACCAGGATTGACCACATCTACAGCCCCAGCGGCAGAAGACATAAGGCTGGACACTCTTGGGGCTGAGACGATGGGTGAGGTTGGGAAAGCAAATGCAGACCCTTGAAAGGAATCCTGCTTGCTCCACATTCCATGGGTCCCAACTCTCCAGGTTCAACGCAATCTTCCGACAGCGAAAGCACTCATTGGAAACCGAGCGGATGCTACACCGTGGGATCGGGAAAGCTTTCTGAAACTCACCTCAGTTTTGATCTCCTGGTGCTCGTGTTCTCCATTCAGGCCCCCTTACTAACAATCTCCCCACTTGGAGACTCGGCGCCTTTCCATGCCTCGTTCGTAGCGTCTGCAATTTGTCCGCAGGATGAACTGCAAGAGGGGGAACCAATGAGAGACTCGCTGGAGGTGTTTGGTCGGGCACATGTCACTCTCATTTCCCATCACGAAAAAGAATTCACCAGAGGTTCAGCCTGCCACCGCGGATCGACAATAGGGCGTGAAGCCATCCAGCCGTGTTGCGTCCCACTCACAAAAAAGCGACTTGGGAAATGGAGCTCAGGGGCACTGCACTTCCCAAACCTGCAGAGTTCTAAACGATAACTATCGCCCCAAAATATATTGAGGTCAGGCTACGAACAGGCACTGAACGCAAGGCAGAATTGCAGGAAACGGATGTCAACGGGTACATCGGAATGGCCCCGATAGCACATGAAAAGCGCCAGAACGTGGACAATGATGCGGTTGGCCAAAAAGGGCGTATGCGTTTTTTCCTGAATATATTCAGGAAAAAACGCATACGCCCTTTTTGGCCAACCAAGCAACCTGGGAGAGCAAATCAGCACTACAAAGAAATCTCTCGACCCCCCCGGGGCAAAAGGGCCAGGCGAAAAAAGTCTAAAAACCAGAAAGGCAGGACAGCCCACGGAGTCAAGGGAGCCTTGTTAAGCTGATGGGCGGGATGTCAATGGCCAACAGCCAATCTTCACAAGTGTATCCTCTTTCCCAAACCATGTAAAACACAGAACCACAGAGCATAGGGCACTTCCACACATGGGCGTTGACCTTGGGAAAATGAAAAAATCAACCAGACACAGGGACCCCAAAGTTGAGGGCTGCTGTCTTGACAAGAACCTCCACTCCGGTACACGTTTCATATCCCAGGAAAGAGCCAAGTGGACAAAGACGAGTGGACAAGTGGACAAAGACAAGTGGACAAGTGGACAAGTGGTGCTACGTAGGTCCAATGGAGTGTCACTCAGCCATGAAATCCACGTCATGAGGCTGGTAGCAGCATCCTGAGTGGATTTAGGTACGATCATCCTCAGTGAAATCAGTCCCACAAAAAAAGAAACTTATGATATCACTTATCGAGGGAATGTAAAAATCGCTCCCCATGAACGGAATCCCCAAACAGAACAGAGTCACGCTTTTAGAAAACACACTTATGCCTGCTTCAGGGGAAAGGTGAGGTGGGGTGACGCATAAAACTCGAGTTTGAAATGAGCACACATACCCTTCCGAAAACCGAATATGGAATGGACACGACCTACTCCTTGCTCAATCAACTGGACTCACCAGACCCTGTTCATCGCACAAGTATCTATCCGACTAGTAAGCATCTTAAAAGCTAAGTCTTGATATCTCTGTGTAAGTGCATCAAGTGTGTGTAAAGCGGCCTAAAACCAGCAGGGAAAATCAGCTCAGACCCATTCTGAGGATACATTTCCAACATAAAGAAGAAACAAGCAGGGCAAAACAGAGAGAAATTCTTCCAAAATGCGTTCAGGGACTGGCATGCAACCAGGATTGACCACATCTACAGCCCCAGCGGCAGAAGACATAAGGCTGGACACTCTTGGGGCTGAGACGATGGGTGAGGTTGGGAAAGCAAATGCAGACCCTTGAAAGGAATCCTGCGTGCTCCCCATTCCATGGGTCCCAACTCTCCAGGTTCAACGCAATCTTCCGACAGCGAAAGCATTCATTGGAAACCCAGCGGATGCTACACCGTGGGATCGGGAAAGCTTTCTGAAACTCACCTCAGTTTTCATCTCCTGGTGCTCGTGTTCTCCATTCAGGCCCCCTTACTAACAATCTCCCCACTTGGAGACTCGGCGACTTTCCATGCCTCTTTCGTACCGTCTGCAATTTCTCCGCAGGATGAACTGCAAGAGGGGGAACCAATGAGAGACTCGCTGGAGGTGTTTGGTCGGGCACATGTCACTCTCATTTCCCATCACGAAGAAGAATTCACCAGAGGTTCAGCCTGCCACCGCGGATCGACAATAGGGTGTGAAGCCATCCAGCCGTGTTGCGTCCCACTCACAAAAAAGCGACTTGGGAAATGGAGCTCAGGGGCACTGCACTTCCCAAACCTGCAGAGTTCTAAACGATAACTATCGCCCCAAAATATATTGAGGTCAGGCTACGAACAGGCACTGAACGTAAGGCAGAATTGCAGGAAACGGATGTCAACGGGTACATCGGAATGGCCCCGATAGCACATGAAAAGCGCCAGAACGTGGACAATGATGCGGTTGGCCAAAAAGGGCGTATGCGTTTTTTCCTGAATATATTCAGGAAAAAACGCATACGCCCTTTTTGGCCAACCAAGCAACCTGGGAGAGCAAATCAGCACTACAAAGAAATCTCTCGCCCCCCCCGGGGCAAAAGGGCCAGGCGAAAAAAGTCTAAAAACCAGAAAGGCAGGACAGGCCACGGAGTCAAGGGAGCCTTGTTAAGCTGATGGGCGGGATGTCAATGGCCAACAGCCAATCTTCACAAGTGTATCCTCTTTCCCAAACCATGTAAAACACAGAACCACAGAGCATAGGGCACTTCCACACATGGGCGTTGACCTTGGGAAAATGAAAAAATCAACCAGACACAGGGACCCCAAAGTTGAGGGCTGCTGTCTTGACAAGAACCTCCACTCCGGTACACGTTTCATATCCCAGGAAAGAGCCAAGTGGACAAAGACGAGTGGACAAGTGGACAAAGACAAGTGGACAAGTGGACAAGTGGTGCTACGTAGGTCCAATGGAGTGTAACTCAGCCATGAAATCCACGTCATGAGGCTGGTAGCAGCATCCTGAGTGGATTTAGGTACGATCATCCTCAGTGAAATAAGTCCCACAAAAAAAGAAACTTATGATATCACTTATCGAGGGAATGTAAAAATCGCTCCCCATGAACGGAATCCCCAAAAAGAACAGAGTCACGCTTTTAGAAAACACACTTATGCCTGCTTCAGGGGAAAGGTGAGGTGGGGTGACGCATAAAACTCGAGTTTGAAATGAGCACAGATACCCTTCCGAAAACCGAATATGGAATGGACACGACCTACTCCTTGCTAAATCAACTGGACTCACCAGACCCTGTTCATCGCACAAGTATCTATCCGACTAGTAAGCATCTTAAAAGCTAAGTCTTGATATCTCTGTGTAAGTGCATCAAGTGTGTGTAAAGCGGCCTAAAACCAGCAGGGAAAATCAGCTCAGACCCATTCTGAGGATACATTTCCAACATAAAGAAGAAACAAGCAGGGCAAAACAGAGAGAAATTCTTCCAAAATGCGTTCAGGGACTGGCATGCAACCAGGATTGACCACATCTACAGCCCCAGCGGCAGAAGACATAAGGCTGGACACTCTTGGGGCTGAGACGATGGGTGAGGTTGGGAAAGCAAATGCAGACCCTTGAAAGGAATCCTGCGTGCTCCCCATTCCATGGGTCCCAACTCTCCAGGTTCAACGCAATCTTCCGACAGCGAAAGCACTCATTGGAAACCCAGCGGATGCTACACCGTGGGATCGGGAAAGCTTTCTGAAACTCACCTCAGTTTTCATCTCCTGGTGCTCGTGTTCTCCATTCAGGCCCCCTTACTAACAATCTCCCCACTTGGAGACTCGGCGCCTTTCAATGCCTCGTACGTACCGTCTGCAATTTGTCCGCAGGATGAACTGCAAGAGGGGGAACCAATGAGAGACTCGCTGGAGGTGTTTGGTCGGGCACATGTCACTCTCATTTCCCATCACGAAAAAGAATTCACCAGAGGTTCAGCCTGCCACCGCGGATCGACAATAGGGCGTGAAGCCATCCAGCCGTGTTGCGTCCCACTCACAAAAAAGCGACTTGGGAAATGGAGCTCAGGGGCACTGCACTTCCCAAACCTGCAGAGTTCTAAACGATAACTATCGCCCCAAAATATATTGAGGTCAGGCTACGAACAGGCACTGAACGCAAGGCAGAATTGCAGGAAACGGATGTCAACGGGTACATCGGAATGGCCCCGATAGCACATGAAAAGCGCCAGAACGTGGACAATGATGCGGTTGGCCAAAAAGGGCGTATGCGTTTTTTCCTGAATATATTCAGGAAAAAACGCATACGCCCTTTTTGGCCAACCAAGCAACCTGGGAGAGCAAATCAGCACTACAAAGAAATCTCTCGACCCCCCCGGGGCAAAAGGGCCAGGCGAAAAAAGTCTAAAAACCAGAAAGGCAGGACAGGCCACGGAGTCAAGGGAGCCTTGTTAAGCTGATGGGCGGGATGTCAATGGCCAACAGCCAATCTTCACAAGTGTATCCTCTTTCCCAAACCATGTAAAACACAGAACCACAGAGCATAGGGCACTTCCACACATGGGCGTTGACCTTGGGAAAATGAAAAAATCAACCAGACACAGGGACCCCAAAGTTGAGGGCTGCTGTCTTGACAAGAACCTCCACTCCGGTACACGTTTCATATCCCAGGAAAGAGCCAAGTGGACAAAGACGAGTGGACAAGTGGACAAAGACAAGTGGACAAGTGGACAAGTGGTGCTACGTAGGTCCAATGGAGTGTCACTCAGCCATGAAATCCACGTCATGAGGCTGGTAGCAGCATCCTGAGTGGATTTAGGTACGATCATCCTCAGTGAAATAAGTCCCACAAAAAAAGCAACTTATGATATCACTTATCGAGGGAATGTAAAAATCGCTCCCCATGAACGGAATCCCCAAACAGAACAGAGTCACGCTTTTAGAAAACACACTTATGCCTGCTTCAGGGGAAAGGTGAGGTGGGGTGACGCATAAAACTCGAGTTTGAAATGAGCACACATACCCTTCCGAAAACCGAATATGGAATGGACACGACCTACTCCTTACTCAATCAACTGGACTCACCAGACCCTGTTCATCGCACAAGTATCTATCCGACTAGTAAGCATCTTAAAAGCTAAGTCTTGATATCTCTGTGTAAGTGCATCAAGTGTGTGTAAAGCGGCCTAAAACCAGCAGGGAAAATCAGCTCAGACCCATTCTGAGGATACATTTCCAACATAAAGAAGAAACAAGCAGGGCAAAACAGAGAGAAATTCTTCCAAAATGCGTTCAGGGACTGGCATGCAACCAGGATTGACCACATCTACAGCCCCAGCGGCAGAAGACATAAGGCTGGACACTCTTGGGGCTGAGACGATGGGTGAGGTTGGGAAAGCAAATGCAGACCCTTGAAAGGAATCCTGCGTGCTCCCCATTCCATGGGTCCCAACTCTCCAGGTTCAACGCAATCTTCCGACAGCGAAAGCACTCATTGGAAACCCAGCGGATGCTACACCGTGGGATCGGGAAAGCTTTCTGAAACTCACCTCAGTTTTCATCTCCTGGTGCTCGTGTTCTCCATTCAGGCCCCCTTACTAACAATCTCCCCACTTGGAGACTCGGCGCCTTTCAATGCCTCGTACGTACCGTCTGCAATTTCTCCGCAGGATGAACTGCAAGAGGGGGAACCAATGAGAGACTTGCTGGAGGTGTTTGGTCGGGCACATGTCACTCTCATTTCCCATCACGAAGAAGAATTCACCAAAGGTTCAGCCTGCCACCGCGGATCGACAATAGGGTGTGAAGCCATCCAGCCGTGTTGCGTCCCACTCACAAAAAAGCGACTTGGGAAATGGAGCTCAGGGGCACTGCACTTCCCAAACCTGCAGAGTTCTAAACGATAACTATCGCCCCAAAATATATTGAGGTCAGGCTACGAACAGGCACTGAACGTAAGGCAGAATTGCAGGAAACGGATGTCAACGGGTACATCGGAATGGCCCCGATAGCACATGAAAAGCGCCAGAACGTGGACAATGATGCGGTTGGCCAAAAAGGGCGTATGCGTTTTTTCCTGAATATATTCAGGAAAAAACGCATACGCCCTTTTTGGCCAACCAAGCAACCTGGGAGAGCAAATCAGCACTACAAAGAAATCTCTCGCCCCCCCCGGGGCAAAAGGGCCAGGCGAAAAAAGTCTAAAAACCAGAAAGGCAGGACAGCCCACGGAGTCAAGGGAGCCTTGTTAAGCTGATGGGCGGGATGTCAATGGCTAACAGCCAATCTTCACAAATGTATCCTCTTTCCCAAACCATGTAAAACACAGAACCACAGAGCATAGGGCACTTCCACACATGGGCGTTGACCTTGGGAAAATGAAAAAATCAACCAGACACAGGGACCCCAAAGTTGAGGGCTGCTGTCTTGACAAGAACCTCCACTCCGGTACACGTTTCATATCCCAGGAAAGAGCCAAGTGGACAAAGACAAGTGGACAAGTGGACAAGTGGTGCTACGGAGGACCAAAGGAGTGTCACTCAGCCATGAAATCCACGTCATGTGGCTGGTAGCAGCATCCTGAGTGGATTTAGATACGATCATCCTGAGTGAAATAAGTCCCACAAAAAAAGAAACTTATGATATCACTTATCGAGGGAATATAAAAATCGCTCCCCATGAACGGAATCCCCAAACAGAACAGAGTCACGCTTTTAGAAAACACACTTATGCCTGCTTCAGGGGAAAGGTGAGGTGGGGTGACGCATAAAACTCGAGTTTGAAATGAGCACAGATACCCTTCCGAAAACCGAATATGGAATGGACACGACCTACTCCTTGCTCAATCAACTGGACTCACCAGACCCTGTTCATCGCACAAGTATCTATCCGACTAGTAAGCATCTTACAAGCTAAGTCTTGATATCTCTGTGTAAGTGCATCAAGTGTGTGTAAAGCGGCCTAAAACCAGCAGGGAAAATCAGCTCAGACCCATTCTGAGGATACATTTCCAACATAAAGAAGAAACAAGCAGGGCAAAACAGAGAGAAATTCTTCCAAAATGCGTTCAGGGACTGGCATGCAACCAGGATTGACCACATCTACAGCCCCAGCGGCAGAAGACATAAGGCTGGACACTCTTGGGGCTGAGACGATGGGTGAGGTTGGGAAAGCAAATGCAGACCCTTGAAAGGAATCCTGCGTGCTCCCCATTCCATGGGTCCCAACTCTCCAGGTTCAACGCAATCTTCCGACAGCGAAAGCACTCATTGGAAACCCAGCGGATGCTACACCGTGGGATCGGGAAAGCTTTCTGAAACTCACCTCAGTTTTCATCTCCTGGTGCTCGTGTTCTCCATTCAGGCCCCCTTACTAACAATCTCCCCACTTGGAGACGCGGCGCCTTTCCATGCCTCTTTCGTACCGTCTGCAATTTGTCCGCAGGATGAACTGCAAGAGGGGGAACCAATGAGAGACTCGCTGGAGGTGTTTGGTCGGGCATATGTCACTCTCATTTCCCATCACGAAAAAGAATTCACCAGAGGTTCAGCTTGCCACCCCGGATCGACAATAGGTCGTGAAGCCATCCAGCCGTGTTGCGTCCCACTCACAAAAAAGCGACTTGGGAAATGGAGCTCAGGGGCACTGCACTTCCCAAACCTGCAGAGTTCTAAACGATAACTATCGCCCCAAAATATATTGAGGTCAGGCTACGAACAGGCACTGAACGCAAGGCAGAATTGCAGGAAACGGATGTCAACGGGTACATCGGAATGGCCCCGATAGCACATGAAAAGCGCCAGAACGTGGACAATGATGCGGTTGGCCAAAAAGTGCGTATGCCTTTTTTCCTGAATATATTCAGGAAAAAACGCATACGCCCTTTTTGGCCAACCAAGCAACCTGGGAAAGCAAATCAGCACTACAAAGAAATCTCTCGCCCCCCCCGGGGCAAAAGGGCAAGGCGAAAAAAGTCTAAAAACCAGAAAGGCAGGACAGCCCACGGAGTCAAGGGAGCCTTGTTAAGCTGATGGGCGGGATGTCAATGGCCAACAGCCAATCTTCACAAGTGTATCCTCTTTCCCAAACCATGTAAAACACAGAACCACAGAGCATAGGGCACTTCCACACATGGGCGTTGACCTTGGGAAAATGAAAAAATCAACCAGACACAGGGACCCCAAAGTTGAGGGCTGCTGTCTTGACAAGAACCTCCACTCCGGTACACGTTTCATATCCCAGGAAAGAGCCAAGTGGACAAAGACGAGTGGACAAGTGGACAAAGACAAGTGGACAAGTGGACAAGTGGTGCTACGTAGGTCCAATGGAGTGTCACTCAGCCATGAAATCCACGTCATGAGGCTGGTAGCAGCATCCTGAGTGGATTTCGGTACGATCATCCTCAGTGAAATAAGTCCCACAAAAAAAGAAACTTATGATATCACTTATCGAGGGAATGTAAAAATCGCTCCCCATGAACGGAATCCCCAAACAGAACAGAGTCACGCTTTTAGAAAACACACTTATGCCTGCTTCAGGGGAAAGGTGAGGTGGGGTGACGCATAAAACTCGAGTTTGAAATGAGCACACATACCCTTCCGAAAACCGAATATGGAATGGACACGACCTACTCCTTGCTCAATCAACTGGACTCACCAGACCCTGTTCATCGCACAAGTATCTATCCGACTAGTAAGCATCTTAAAAGCTAAGTCTTGATATCTCTGTGTAAGTGCATCAAGTGTGTGTAAAGCGGCCTAAAACCAGCAGGGAAAATCAGCTCAGACCCATTCTGAGGATACATTTCCAACATAAAGAAGAAACAAGCAGGGCAAAACAGAGAGAAATTCTTCCAAAATGCGTTCAGGGACTGGCATGCAACCAGGATTGACCACATCTACAGCCCCAGCGGCAGAAGACATAAGGCTGGACACTCTTGGGGCTGAGACGATGGGTGAGGTTGGGAAAGCAAATGCAGACCCTTGAAAGGAATCCTGCGTGCTCCCCATTCCATGGGTCCCAACTCTCCAGGTTCAACGCAATCTTCCGACAGCGAAAGCACTCATTGGAAACCCAGCGGATGCTACACCGTGGGATCGGGAAAGCTTTCTGAAACTCACCTCAGTTTTCATCTCCTGGTGCTCGTGTTCTCCATTCAGGCCCCCTTACTAACAATCTCCCCACTTGGAGACTCGGCGCCTTTCCATGCCTCTTTCGTACCGTCTGCAATTTCTCCGCAGGATGAACTGCAAGAGGGGGAACCAATGAGAGACTCGCTGGAGGTGTTTGGTCGGGCACATGTCACTCTCATTTCCCATCACGAAGAAGAATTCACCAGAGGTTCAGCCTGCCACCGCGGATCGACAATAGAGTGTGAAGCCATCCAGCCGTGTTGCGTCCCACTCACAAAAAAGCGACTTGGGAAATGGAGCTCAGGGGCACTGCACTTCCCAAACCTGCAGAGTTCTAAACGATAACTATCGCCCCAAAATATATTGAGGTCAGGCTACGAACAGGCACTGAACGCAAGGCAGAATTGCAGGAAACGGATGTCAACGGGTACATCGGAATGGCCCCGATAGCACATGAAAAGCGCCAGAACGTGGACAATGATGCGGTTGGCCAAAAAGGGCGTATGCCTTTTTTCCTGAATATATTCAGGAAAAAAGGCATACGCCCTTTTTGGCCAACCAAGCAACCTGGGAAAGCAAATCAGCACTACAAAGAAATCTCTCGCCCCCCCCGGGGCAAAAGGGCAAGGCGAAAAAAGTCTAAAAACCAGAAAGGCAGGACAGCCCACGGAGTCAAGGGAGCCTTGTTAAGCTGATGGGCGGGATGTCAATGGCCAACAGCCAATCTTCACAAGTGTATCCTCTTTCCCAAACCATGTAAAACACAGAACCACAGAGCATAGGGCACTTCCACACATGGGCGTTGACCTTGGGAAAATGAAAAAATCAACCAGACACAGGGACCCCAAAGTTGAGGGCTGCTGTCTTGACAAGAACCTCCACTCCGGTACACGTTTCATATCCCAGGAAAGAGCCAAGTGGACAAAGACGAGTGGACAAGTGAACAAAGACAAGTGGACAAGTGGACAAGTGGTGCTACGTAGGTCCAATGGAGTGTCACTCAGCCATGAAATCCACGTCATGAGGCTGGTAGCAGCATCCTGAGTGGATTTCGGTACGATCATCCTCAGTGAAATAAGTCCCACAAAAAAAGAAACTTATGATATCACTTATCGAGGGAATGTAAAAATCGCTCCCATTGAACGGAATCCCCAAACAGAACAGAGTCACGCTTTTAGAAAACACACTTATGCCTGCTTCAGGGGAAAGGTGAGGTGGGGTGACGCATAAAACTCGAGTTTGAAATGAGCACACATACCCTTCCGAAAACCGAATATGGAATGGACACGACCTACTCCTTGCTCAATCAACTGGACTCACCAGACCCTGTTCATCGCACAAGTATCTATCCGACTAGTAAGCATCTTAAAAGCTAAGTCTTGATATCTCTGTGTAAGTGCATCAAGTGTGTGTAAAGCGGCCTAAAACCAGCAGGGAAAATCAGCTCAGACCCATTCTGAGGATACATTTCCAACATAAAGAAGAAACAAGCAGGGCAAAACAGAGAGAAATTCTTCCAAAATGCGTTCAGGGACTGGCATGCAACCAGGATTGACCACATCTACAGCCCCAGTGGCAGAAGACATAAGGCTGGACACTCTTGGGGCTGAGACGATGGGTGAGGTTGGGAAAGCAAATGCAGACCCTT
Organism: Kogia breviceps; assembly: GCF_026419965.1. Classification (NCBI taxonomy): domain Eukaryota; kingdom Metazoa; phylum Chordata; class Mammalia; order Artiodactyla; family Physeteridae; genus Kogia; species Kogia breviceps. Next base: position 127,066,636 of record NC_081312.1, on the reverse strand, counting down.
GAAAGGAATCCTGCGTGCTCCCCATTCCATGGGTCCCAACTCTCCAGGTTCAACGCAATCTTCCGACAGCGAAAGCACTCATTGGAAACCCAGCGGATGCTACACCGTGGGATCGGGAAAGCTTTCTGAAACTCACCTCAGTTTTCATCTCCTGGTGCTCGTGTTCTCCATTCAGGCCCCCTTACTAACAATCTCCCCACTTGGAGACTCGGCGCCTTTCCATGCCTCTTTCGTACCGTCTGCAATTTGTCCGCAGGATGAACTGCAAGAGGGGGAACCAATGAGAGACTCGCTGGAGGTGTTTGGTCGGGCACATGTCACTCTCATTTCCCATCACGAAGAAGAATTCACCAGAGGTTCAGCCTGCCACCGCGGATCGACAATAGGGTGTGAAGCCATCCAGCCGTGTTGCGTCCCACTCACAAAAAAGCGACTTGGGAAATGGAGCTCAGGGGCACTGCACTTCCCAAACCTGCAGAGTTCTAAACGATAACTATCGCCCCAAAATATATTGAGGTCAGGCTACGAACAGGCACTGAACGTAAGGCAGAATTGCAGGAAACGGATGTCAACGGGTACATCGGAATGGCCCCGATAGCACATGAAAAGCGCCAGAACGTGGACAGTGATGCGGTTGGCCAAAAAGGGCGTATGCGTTTTTTCCTGAATATATTCAGGAAAAAACGCATACGCCCTTTTTGGCCAACCAAGCAACCTGGGAGAGCAAATCAGCACTACAAAGAAATCTCTCGCCCCCCCCGGGGCAAAAGGGCCAGGCGAAAAAAGTCTAAAAACCAGAAAGGCAGGACAGCCCACGGAGTCAAGGGAGCCTTGTTAAGCTGATGGGCGGGATGTCAATGGCCAACAGCCAATCTTCCCAAATGTATCCTCTTTCCCAAGCCATGTAAAACACAGAACCACAGAGCATAGGGCACTTCCACACATGGGCGTTGACCTTGGGAAAATGAAAAAATCAACCAGACACAGGGACCCCAAAGTTGAGGGCTGCTGTCTTGACAAGAACCTCCACTCCGGTACACGTTTCATATCCCAGGTAAGAGCCAAGTGGAAAAAGACGAGTGGACAAGTGGACAAAGACAAGTGGACAAGTGGACAAGTGGTGCTACGTAGGTCCAATGGAGTGTCACTCAGCCATGAAATCCACGTCATGAGGCTGGTAGCAGCATCCTGAGTGGATTTAGGTACGATCATCCTCAGTGAAATAAGTCCCACAAAAAAAGAAACTTATGATATCACTTATCGAGGGAATGTAAAAATCGCTCCCCATGAACGGAATCCCCAAACAGAACAGAGTCACGCTTTTAGAAAACACACTTATGCCTGCTTCAGGGGAAAGGTGAGGTGGGGTGACGCATAAAACTCGAGTTTGAAATGAGCACAGATACCCTTCCGAAAACCGAATATGGAATGGACACGACCTACTCCTTGCTCAATCAACTGGACTCACCAGACCCTGTTCATCGCACAAGTATCTATCCGACTAGTAAGCATCTTAAAAGCTAAGTCTTGATATCTCTGTGTAAGTGCATCAAGTGTGTGTAAAGCGGCCTAAAACCAGCAGGGAAAATCAGCTCAGACCCATTCTGAGGATACATTTCCAACATAAAGAAGAAACAAGCAGGGCAAAACAGAGAGAAATTCTTCCAAAATGCGTTCAGGGACTGGCATGCAACCAGGATTGACCACATCTACAGCCCCAGCGGCAGAAGACATAAGGCTGGACACTCTTGGGGCTGAGACGATGGGTGAGGTTGGGAAAGCAAATGCAGACCCTTGAAAGGAATCCTGCTTGCTCCCCATTCCATGGGTCCCAACTCTCCAGGTTCAACGCAATCTTCCGACAGCGAAAGCACTCATTGGAAACCCAGCGGATGCTACACCGTGGGATCGGGAAAGCTTTCTGAAACTCACCTCAGTTTTCATCTCCTGGTGCTCGTGTTCTCCATTCAGGCCCCCTTACTAACAATCTCCCCACTTGGAGACTCGGCGCCTTTCCATGCCTCGTTCGTAGCGTCTGCAATTTGTCCGCAGGATGAACTGCAAGAGGGGGAACCAATGAGAGACTCGCTGGAGGTGTTTGGTCGGGCACATGTCACTCTCATTTCCCATCACGAAAAAGAATTCACCAGAGGTTCAGCCTGCCACCGCGGATCGACAATAGGGCGTGAAGCCATCCAGCCGTGTTGCGTCCCACTCACAAAAAAGCGACTTGGGAAATGGAGCTCAGGGGCACTGCACTTCCCAAACCTGCAGAGTTCTAAACGATAACTATCGCCCCAAAATATATTGAGGTCAGGCTACGAACAGGCACTGAACGCAAGGCAGAATTGCAGGAAACGGATGTCAACGGGTACATCGGAATGGCCCCGATAGCACATGAAAAGCGCCAGAACGTGGACAATGATGCGGTTGGCCAAAAAGGGCGTATGCGTTTTTTCCTGAATATATTCAGGAAAAAACGCATACGCCCTTTTTGGCCAACCAAGCAACCTGGGAGAGCAAATCAGCACTACAAAGAAATCTCTCGACCCCCCCGGGGCAAAAGGGCCAGGCGAAAAAAGTCTAAAAACCAGAAAGGCAGGACAGGCCACGGAGTCAAGGGAGCCTTGTTAAGCTGATGGGCGGGATGTCAATGGCCAACAGCCAATCTTCACAAGTGTATCCTCTTTCCCAAACCATGTAAAACACAAAACCACAGAGCATAGGGCACTTCCACACATGGGCGTTGACCTTGGGAAAATGAAAAAATCAACCAGACACAGGGACCCCAAAGTTGAGGGCTGCTGTCTTGACAAGAACCTCCACTCCGGTACACGTTTCATATCCCAGGAAAGAGCCAAGTGGACAAAGACGAGTGGACAAGTGGACAAAGACAAGTGGACAAGTGGACAAGTGGTGCTACGTAGGTCCAATGGAGTGTCACTCAGCCATGAAATCCACGTCATGAGGCTGGTAGCAGCATCCTGAGTGGATTTCGGTACGATCATCCTCAGTGAAATAAGTCCCACAAAAAAAGAAACTTATGATATCACTTATCGAGGGAATGTAAAAATCGCTCCCCATGAAATGAATCCCCAAAACAGAACAGAGTCACGCTTTTAGAAAACACACTTATGCCTGCTTCAGGGGAAAGGTGAGGTGGGGTGACGCATAAAACTCGAGCTTGAAATGAGCACAGATACCCTTCCGAAAACCGAATATGGAATGGACACGACCTACTCCTTGCTCAATCAACTGGACTCACCAGACCCTGTTCATCGCACAAGTATCTATCCGACTAGTAAGCATCTTAAAAGCTAAGTCTTGATATCTCTGTGTAAGTGCATCAAGTGTGTGTAAAGCGGCCTAAAACCAGCAGGGAAAATCAGCTCAGACCCATTCTGAGGATACATTTCCAACATAAAGAAGAAACAAGCAGGGCAAAACAGAGAGAAATTCTTCCAAAATGCGTTCAGGGACTGGCATGCAACCAGGATTGACCACATCTACAGCCCCAGCGGCAGAAGACATAAGGCTGGACACTCTTGGGGCTGAGACGATGGGTGAGGTTGGGAAAGCAAATGCAGACCCTTGAAAGGAATCCTGCGTGCTCCCCATTCCATGGGTCCCAACTCTCCAGGTTCAACGCAATCTTCCGACAGCGAAAGCACTCATTGGAAACCCAGCGGATGCTACACCGTGGGATCGGGAAAGCTTTCTGAAACTCACCTCAGTTTTCATCTCCTGGTGCTCGTGTTCTCCATTCAGGCCCCCTTACTAACAATCTCCCCACTTGGAGACTCGGCGCCTTTCCATGCCTCTTTCGTACCGTCTGCAATTTGTCCGCAGGATGAACTGCAAGAGGGGGAACCAATGAGAGACTCGCTGGAGGTGTTTGGTCGGGCACATGTCACTCTCATTTCCCATCACGAAGAAGAATTCACCAGAGGTTCAGCCTGCCACCGCGGATCGACAATAGGGCGTGAAGCCATCCAGCCGTGTTGCGTCCCACTCACAAAAAAGCGACTTGGGAAATGGAGCTCAGGGGCACTGCACTTCCCAAACCTGCAGAGTTCTAAACGATAACTATCGCCCCAAAATATATTGAGGTCAGGCTACGAAGAGGCGTTGAACGCAAGGCAGAATTACAGGAAACGGATGTCAACGGGTACATCGGAATGGCCCCGATAGCACATGAAAAGCGCCAGAACGTGGACAATGATGCGGTTGGCCAAAAAGGGCGTATGCGTTTTTTCCTGAATATATTCAGGAAAAAACGCATACGCCCTTTTTGGCCAACCAAGCAACCTGGGAGAGCAAATCAGCACTACAAAGAAATCTCTCGCCCCCCCCCCGGGGCAAAAGGGCCAGGCGAAAAAAGTCTAAAAACCAGAAAGGCAGGACAGCCCACGGAGTCAAGGGAGCCTTGTTAAGCTGATGGGCGGGATGTCAATGGCCAACAGCCAATCTTCACAAGTGTATCCTCTTTCCCAAACCATGTAAAACACAGAACCACAGAGCATAGGGCACTTCCACACATGGGCGTTGACCTTGGGAAAATGAAAAAATCAACCAGACACAGGGACCCCAATGTTGAGGGCTGCTGTCTTGACAAGAACCTCCACTCCGGTACACGTTTCATATCCCAGGAAAGAGCCAAGTGGACAAAGACAAGTGGACAAGTGGACAAGTGGCGCTACGGAGGTCCAAAGGAGTGTCACTCAGCCATGAAATCCACGTCATGTGGCTGGTAGCAGCATCCTGAGTGGATTTAGATACGATCATCCTCAGTGAAATAAGTCCCACAAAAAAAGAAACTTATGATATCACTTATCGAGGGAATGTAAAAATCGCTCCCCATGAACGGAATCCCCAAACAGAACAGAGTCACGCTTTTAGGAAACACACTTATGCCTGCTTCAGGGGAAAGGTGAGGTGGGGTGACGCATAAAACTCGAGTTTGAAATGAGCACACATACCCTTCCGAAAACCGAATATGGAATGGACACGACCTACTCCTTGCTCAATCAACTGGACTCACCAGACCCTGTTCATCGCACAAGTATCTATCCGACTAGTAAGCATCTTAAAAGCTAAGTCTTGATATCTCTGTGTAAGTGCATCAAGTGTGTGTAAAGCGGCCTAAAACCAGCAGGGAAAATCAGCTCAGACCCATTCTGAGGATACATTTCCAACATAAAGAAGAAACAAGCAGGGCAAAACAGAGAGAAATTCTTCCAAAATGCGTTCAGGGACTGGCATGCAACCAGGATTGACCACATCTACAGCCCCAGCGGCGGAAGACATAAGGCTGGACACTCTTGGGGCTGAGACGATTGGTGAGGTTGGGAAAGCAAATGCAGACCCTTGAAAGGAATCCTGCGTGCTCCCCATTCCATGGGTCCAAACTCTCCAGGTTCAACGCAATCTTCCGACAGCGAAAGCACTCATTGGAAACCCAGCGGATGCTACACCGTGGGATCGGGAAAGCTTTCTGAAACTCACCTCAGTTTTCATCTCCTGGTGCTCGTGTTCTCCATTCAGGCCCCCTTACTAACAATCTCCCCACTTGGAGACTCGGCGCCTTTCCATGCCTCTTTCGTACCGTCTGCAATTTGTCCGCAGGATGAACTGCAAGAGGGGGAACCAATGAGAGACTCGCTGGAGGTGTTTGGTCGGGCACATGTCACTCTCATTTCCCATCACGAAGAAGAATTCACCAGAGGTTCAGCCTGCCACCCCGGATCGACAATAGGGCGTGAAGCCATCCAGCCGTGTTGCGTCCCACTCACAAAAAAGCGACTTGGGAAATGGAGCTCAGGGGCACTGCACTTCCCAAACCTGCAGAGTTCTAAACGATAACTATCGCCCCAAAATATATTGAGGTCAGGCTACGAAGAGGCGTTGAACGCAAGGCAGAATTGCAGGAAACGGATGTCAACGGGTACATCGGAATGGCCCCGATAGCACATGAAAAGCGCCAGAACGTGGACAATGATGCGGTTGGCCAAAAAGGGCGTATGCGTTTTTTCCTGAATATATTCAGGAAAAAACGCATACGCCCTTTTTGGCCAACCAAGCAACCTGGGAGAGCAAATCAGCACTACAAAGAAATCTCTCGACCCCTCCGGGGCAAAAGGGCCAGGCGAAAAAAGTCTAAAAACCAGAAAGGCAGGACAGCCCACGGACTCAAGGGAGCCTTGTTAAGCTGATGGGCGGGATGTCAATGGCCAACAGCCAATCTTCACAAGTGTATCCTCTTTCCCAAACCATGTAAAACACAGAACCACAGAGAATAGGGCACTTCCACACAGGGGGGTTGACCTTGGGAAAATGAAAAAATCAACCAGACACAGGGACCCCAATGTTGAGGGCTGCTGTCTTGACAAGAACCTCCACTCCGGTACACGTTTCATATCCCAGGAAAGAGCCAAGTGGACAAAGACAAGTGGACAAGTGGACAAGTGGTGCTACGGAGGTCCAATGGAGTGTCACTCAGCCATGAAATCCACGTCATGAGGCTGGTAGCAGCATCCTGAGTGGATTTAGGTACGATCATCCTCAGTGAAATAAGTCCCACAAAAAAAGAAACTTATGATATCACTTATCGAGGGAATGTAAAAATCGCTCCCCATGAAATGAATCCCCAAAACAGAACAGAGTCACGCTTTTAGAAAACACACTTATGCCTGCTTCAGGGGAAAGGTGAGGTGGGGTGACGCATAAAACTCGAGCTTGAAATGAGCACAGATACCCTTCCGAAAACCGAATATGGAATGGACACGACCTACTCCTTGCTCAATCAACTGGACTCACCAGACCCTGTTCATCGCACAAGTATCTATCCGACTAGTAAGCATCTTAAAAGCTAAGTCTTGATATCTCTGTGTAAGTGCATCAAGTGTGTGTAAAGCGGCCTAAAACCAGCAGGGAAAATCAGCTCAGACCCATTCTGAGGATACATTTCCAACACAAAGAAGAAACAAGCAGGCCAAAACAGAGAGAAATTCTTCCAAAATGCGTTCAGGGACTGGCATGCAACCAGGATTGACCACATCTACAGCCCCAGCGGCAGAAGACATAAGGCTGGACACTCTTGGGGCTGAGACGATTGGTGAGGTTGGGAAAGCAAATGCAGACCCTTGAAAGGAATCCTGCGTGCTCCCCATTCCATGGGTCCCAACTCTCCAGGTTCAACGCAATCTTCCGACAGCGAAAGCACTCATTGGAAACCCAGCGGATGCTACACCGTGGGATCGGGAAAGCTTTCTGAAACTCACCTCAGTTTTCATCTCCTGGTGCTCGTGTTCTCCATTCAGGCCCCCTTACTAACAATCTCCCCACTTGGAGACTCGGCGCCTTTCCATGCCTCTTTCGTACCGTCTGCAATTTGTCCGCAGGATGAACTGCAAGAGGGGGAACCAATGAGAGACTCGCTGGAGGTGTTTGGTCGGGCACATGTCACTCTCATTTCCCATCACGAAGAAGAATTCACCAGAGGTTCAGCCTGCCACCGCGGATCGACAATAGGGCGTGAAGCCATCCAGCCGTGTTGCGTCCCACTCACAAAAAAGCGACTTGGGAAATGGAGCTCAGGGGCACTGCACTTCCCAAACCTGCAGAGTTCTAAACGATAACTATCGCCCCAAAATATATTGAGGTCAGGCTACGAAGAGGCGTTCAACGCAAGGCAGAATTGCAGGAAACGGATGTCAACGGGTACATCGGAATGGCCCCGATAGCACATGAAAAGCGCCAGAACGTGGACAATGATGCGGTTGGCCAAAAAGGGCGTATGCGTTTTTTCCTGAATATATTCAGGAAAAAACGCATACGCCCTTTTTGGCCAACCAAGCAACCTGGGAGAGCAAATCAGCACTACAAAGAAATCTCTCGCCACCCCCCCCCCCGGGGCAAAAGGGCCAGGCGAAAAAAGTCTAAAAACCAGAAAGGCAGGACAGCCCACGGAGTCAAGAGAGCCTTGTTAAGCTGATGGGCGGGATGTCAATGGCCAACAGCCAATCTTCACAAGTGTATCCTCTTTCCCAAACCATGGAAAACACAGAACCACAGAGCATAGGGCACTTCCACACATGGGCGTTGACCTTGGGAAAATGAAAAATTCAACCAGACACAGGGACCCCAATGTTGAGGGCTGCTGTCTTGACAAGAACCTCCACTCCGGTACACGTTTCATATCCCAGGAAAGAGCCAAGTGGACAAAGACAAGTGGACAAGTGGACAAAGACAAGTGAACAAGTGGACAAGTGGTGCTGCGGAGGTCCAAAGGAGTGTCACTCAGCCATGAAATCCACGTCATGTGGCTGGTAGCAGCATCCTGAGTGGATTTAGGTACGATCATCCTCAGTGAAATAAGTCCCACAAAAAAAGAAACTTATGATATCACTTATCGAAGGAATGTAAAAATCGCTCCCCATGAACGGAATCCCCAAACAGAACAGAGTCACGCTTTTAGAAAACACACTTATGCCTGCTTCAGGGGAAAGGTGAGGTGGGGTGACGCATAAAACTCGAGTTTGAAATGAGCACAGATACCCTTCCGAAAACCGAATATGGAATGGACACGACCTACTCCTTGCTCAATCAACTGGACTCACCAGACCCTGTTCATCGCACAAGTATCTATCCGACTAGTAAGCATCTTAAAAGCTAAGTCTTGATATCTCTGTGTAAGTGCATCAAGTGTGTGTAAAGCGGCCTAAAACCAGCAGGGAAAATCAGCTCAGACCCATTCTGAGGATACATTTCCAACATAAAGAAGAAACAAGCAGGGCAAAACAGAGAGAAATTCTTCCAAAATGCGTTCAGGGACTGGCATGCAACCAGGATTGACCACATCTACAGCCCCAGCGGCAGAAGACATAAGGCTGGACACTCTTGGGGCTGAGACGATTGGTGAGGTTGGGAAAGCAAATGCAGACCCTTGAAAGGAATCCTGCGTGCTCCCCATTCCATGGGTCCCAACTCTCCAGGTTCAACGCAATCTTCCGACAGCGAAAGCACTCATTGGAAACCCAGCGGATGCTACACCGTGGGATCGGGAAAGCTTTCTGAAACTCACCTCAGTTTTCATCTCCTGGTGCTCGTGTTCTCCATTCAGGCCCCCTTACTAACAATCTCCCCACTTGGAGACTCGGCGCCTTTCCATGCCTCTTTCGTACCGTCTGCAATTTGTCCGCAGGATTAACTGCAAGAGGGGGAACCAATGAGAGACTCGCTGGAGGTGTTTGGTCGGGCACATGTCACTCTCATTTCCCATCACGAAGAAGAATTCACCAGAGGTTCAGCCTGCCACCGCGGATCGACAATAGGGCGTGAAGCCATCCAGCCGTGTTGCGTCCCACTCACAAAAAAGCGACTTGGGAAATGGAGCTCAGGGGCACTGCACTTCCCAAACCTGCAGAGTTCTAAACGATAACTATCGCCCCAAAATATATTGAGGTCAGGCTACGAAGAGGCGTTGAACGCAAGGCAGAATTGCAGGAAACGGATGTCAACGGGTACACCGGAATGGCCCCGATAGCACATGAAAAGCGCCAGAACGTGGACAATGATGCGGTTGGCCAAAAAGGGCGTATGCGTTTTTTCCTGAATATATTCAGGAAAAAACGCATACGCCCTTTTTGGCCAACCAAGCAAGCTGGGAGAGCAAATCAGCACTACAAAGAAATCTCTCGCCCCCCACCCGGGGCAAAAGGGCCAGGCGAAAAAAGTCTAAAAACCAGAAAGGCAGGACAGCCCACGGAGTCAAGGGAGCCTTGTTAAGCTGATGGGCGGGATGTCAATGGCCAACAGCCAATCTTCACAAGTGTATCCTCTTTCCCAAACCATGTAAAACACAGAACCACAGAGCATAGGGCACTTCCACACATGGGCGTTGACCTTGGGAAAATGAAAAAATCAACCAGACACAGGGACCCCAATGTTGAGGGCTGCTGTCTTGACAAGAACCTCCACTCCGGTACACGTTTCATATCCCAGGAAAGAGCCAAGTGGACAAAGACAAGTGGACAAGTGGACAAAGACAAGTGAACAAGTGGACAAGTGGTGCTACGTAGGTCCAATGGAGTGTCACTCAGCCATAAAATCCACGTCATGAGGCTGGTAGCAGCATCCTGAGTGGATTTAGGTACGATCATCCTCAGTGAAATAAGTCCCACAAAAAAAGAAACTTATGATATCACTTATCGAAGGAATGTAAAAATCGCTCCCCATGAACGGAATCCCCAAACAGAACAGAGTCACGCTTTTAGAAAACACACTTATGCCTGCTTCAGGGGAAAGGTGAGGTGGGGTGACGCATAAAACTCGAGTTTGAAATGAGCACAGATACCCTTCCGAAAACCGAATATGGAATGGACACGACCTACTCCTTGCTCAATCAACTGGACTCACCAGACCCTGTTCATCGCACAAGTATCTATCCGACTATTAAGCATCTTAAAAGCTAAGTCTTGATATCTCTGTGTAAGTGCATCAAGTGTGTGTAAAGCGGCCTAAAACCAGCAGGGAAAATCAGCTCAGACCCATTCTAAGGATACATTTCCAACATAAAGAAGAAACAAGCAGGGCAAAACAGAGAGAAATTCTTCCAAAATGCGTTCAGGGACTGGCATGCAACCAGGATTGACCACATCTACAGCCCCAGCGGCGGAAGACATAAGGCTGGACACTCTTGGGGCTGAGACGATTGGTGAGGTTGGGAAAGCAAATGCAGACCCTTGAAAGGAATCCTGCGTGCTCCCCATTCCATGGGTCCCAACTCTCCAGGTTCAACGCAATCTTCCGACAGCGAAAGCACTCATTGGAAACCCAGCGGATGCTACACCGTGGGATCGGGAAAGCTTTCTGAAACTCACCTCAGTTTTCATCTCCTGGTGCTCGTGTTCTCCATTCAGGCCCCCTTACTAACAATCTCCCCACTTGGAGACTCGGCGCCTTTCCATGCCTCTTTCGTACCGTCTGCAATTTGTCCGCAGGATGAACTGCAAGAGGGGGAACCAATGAGAGACTCGCTGGAGGTGTTTGGTCGGGCACATGTCACTCTCATTTCCCATCACGAAGAAGAATTCACCAGAGGTTCAGCCTGCCACCGCGGATCGACAATAGGGCGTGAAGCCATCCAGCCGTGTTGCGTCCCACTCACAAAAAAGCGACTTGGGAAATGGAGCTCAGGGGCACTGCACTTCCCAAACCTGCAGAGTTCTAAACGATAACTATCGCCCCAAAATATATTGAGGTCAGGCTACGAAGAGGCGTTCAACGCAAGGCAGAATTGCAGGAAACGGATGTCAACGGGTACATCGGAATGGCCCCGATAGCACATGAAAAGCGCCAGAACGTGGACAATGATGCGGTTGGCCAAAAAGGGCGTATGCGTTTTTTCCTGAATATATTCAGGAAAAAACGCATACGCCCTTTTTGGCCAACCAAGCAACCTGGGAGAGCAAATCAGCACTACAAAGAAATCTCTCGCCACCCCCCCCCCGGGGCAAAAGGGCCAGGCGAAAAAAGTCTAAAAACCAGAAAGGCAGGACAGCCCACGGAGTCAAGAGAGCCTTGTTAAGCTGATGGGCGGGATGTCAATGGCCAACAGCCAATCTTCACAAGTGTATCCTCTTTCCCAAACCATGTAAAACACAGAACCACAGAGCATAGGGCACTTCCACACATGGGCGTTGACCTTGGGAAAATGAAAAATTCAACCAGACACAGGGACCCCAATGTTGAGGGCTGCTGTCTTGACAAGAACCTCCACTCCGGTACACGTTTCATATCCCAGGAAAGAGCCAAGTGGACAAAGACAAGTGGACAAGTGGACAAAGACAAGTGAACAAGTGGACAAGTGGTGCTGCGGAGGTCCAAAGGAGTGTCACTCAGCCATGAAATCCACGTCATGTGGCTGGTAGCAGCATCCTGAGTGGATTTAGGTACGATCATCCTCAGTGAAATAAGTCCCACAAAAAAAGAAACTTATGATATCACTTATCGAAGGAATGTAAAAATCGCTCCCCATGAACGGAATCCCCAAACAGAACAGAGTCACGCTTTTAGAAAACACACTTATGCCTGCTTCAGGGGAAAGGTGAGGTGGGGTGACGCATAAAACTCGAGTTTGAAATGAGCACAGATACCCTTCCGAAAACCGAATATGGAATGGACACGACCTACTCCTTGCTCAATCAACTGGACTCACCAGACCCTGTTCATCGCACAAGTATCTATCCGACTAGTAAGCATCTTAAAAGCTAAGTCTTGATATCTCTGTGTAAGTGCATCAAGTGTGTGTAAAGCGGCCTAAAACCAGCAGGGAAAATCAGCTCAGACCCATTCTGAGGATACATTTCCAACATAAAGAAGAAACAAGCAGGGCAAAACAGAGAGAAATTCTTCCAAAATGCGTTCAGGGACTGGCATGCAACCAGGATTGACCACATCTACAGCCCCAGCGGCAGAAGACATAAGGCTGGACACTCTTGGGGCTGAGACGATTGGTGAGGTTGGGAAAGCAAATGCAGACCCTTGAAAGGAATCCTGCGTGCTCCCCATTCCATGGGTCCCAACTCTCCAGGTTCAACGCAATCTTCCGACAGCGAAAGCACTCATTGGAAACCCAGCGGATGCTACACCGTGGGATCGGGAAAGCTTTCTGAAACTCACCTCAGTTTTCATCTCCTGGTGCTCGTGTTCTCCATTCAGGCCCCCTTACTAACAATCTCCCCACTTGGAGACTCGGCGCCTTTCCATGCCTCTTTCGTACCGTCTGCAATTTGTCCGCAGGATGAACTGCAAGAGGGGGAACCAATGAGAGACTCGCTGGAGGTGTGTGCTCGGGCACATGTCACTCTCATTTCCCATCACGAAGAAGAATTCACCAGAGGTTCAGCCTGCCACCGCGGGTCGACAATAGGGCGTGAAGCCATCCAGCCGTGTTGCGTCCCACTCACAAAAAAGCGACTTGGGAAATGGAGCTCAGGGGCACTGCACTTCCCAAACCTGCAGAGTTCTAAACGATAACTATCGCCCCAAAATATATTGAGGTCAGGCTACGAAGAGGCGTTGAACGCAAGGCAGAATTGCAGGAAACGGAGGTCAACGGGTACATCGGAATGGCCCCGATAGCACATGAAAAGCGCCAGAACGTGGACAATGATGCGGTTGGCCAAAAAGGGCGTATGCGTTTTTTCCTGAATATATTCAGGAAAAAACGCATACGCCCTTTTTGGCCAACCAAGCAACCTGGGAGAGCAAATCAGCACTACAAAGAAATCTCTCGCCCCCCCCCGGGGCAAAAGGGCCAGGCGAAAAAAGTCTAAAAACCAGAAAGGCAGGACAGGCCACGGAGTCAAGGGAGCCTTTTTAAGCTGATGGGCGGGATGTCAATGGCCAACAGCCAATCTTCACAAGTGTATCCTCTTTCCCAAACCATGTAAAACACAGAACCACAGAGCATAGGGCACTTCCACACATGGGCGTTGACCTTGGGAAAATGAAAAAATCAACCAGACACAGGGACCCCAAAGTTGAGGGCTGCTGTCTTGACAAGAACCTCCACTCCGGTACACGTTTCATATCCCAGGAAAGAGCCAAGTGGACAAAGACAAGTGGACAAGTGGACAAAGACAAGTGAACAAGTGGACAAGTGGTGCTACGTAGGTCCAATGGAGTGTCACTCAGCCATAAAATCCACGTCATGAGGCTGGTAGCAGCATCCTGAGTGGATTTAGGTACGATCATCCTCAGTGAAATAAGTCCCACAAAAAAAGAAACTTATGATATCACTTATCGAAGGAATGTAAAAATCGCTCCCCATGAACGGAATCCCCAAACAGAACAGAGTCACGCTTTTAGAAAACACACTTATGCCTGCTTCAGGGGAAAGGTGAGGTGGGGTGACGCATAAAACTCGAGTTTGAAATGAGCACAGATACCCTTCCGAAAACCGAATATGGAATGGACACGACCTACTCCTTGCTCAATCAACTGGACTCACCAGACCCTGTTCATCGCACAAGTATCTATACGACTAGTAAGCATCTTAAAAGCTAAGTCTTGATATCTCTGTGTAAGTGCATCAAGTGTGTGTAAAGCGGCCTAAAACCAGCAGGGAAAATCAGCTCAGACCCATTCTGAGGATACATTTCCAACATAAAGAAGAAACAAGCAGGGCAAAACAGAGAGAAATTCTTCCAAAATGCGTTCAGGGACTGGCATGCAACCAGGATTGACCACATCTACAGCCCCAGCGGCAGAAGACATAAGGCTGGACACTCTTGGGGCTGAGACGATTGGTGAGGTTGGGAAAGCAAATGCAGACCCTTGAAAGGAATCCTGCGTGCTCCCCATTCCATGGGTCCCAACTCTCCAGGTTCAACGCAATCTTCCGACAGCGAAAGCACTCATTGGAAACCCAGCGGATGCTACACCGTGGGATCGGGAAAGCTTTCTGAAACTCACCTCAGTTTTCATCTCCTGGTGCTCGTGTTCTCCATTCAGGCCCCCTTACTAACAATCTCCCCACTTGGAGACTCGGCGCCTTTCCATGCCTCTTTCGTACCGTCTGCAATTTGTCCGCAGGATTAACTGCAAGAGGGGGAACCAATGAGAGACTCGCTGGAGGTGTTTGGTCGGGCACATGTCACTCTCATTTCCCATCACGAAGAAGAATTCACCAGAGGTTCAGCCTGCCACCGCGGATCGACAATAGGGCGTGAAGCCATCCAGCCGTGTTGCGTCCCACTCACAAAAAAGCGACTTGGGAAATGGAGCTCAGGGGCACTGCACTTCCCAAACCTGCAGAGTTCTAAACGATAACTATCGCCCCAAAATATATTGAGGTCAGGCTACGAAGAGGCGTTGAACGCAAGGCAGAATTGCAGGAAACGGATGTCAACGGGTACACCGGAATGGCCCCGATAGCACATGAAAAGCGCCAGAACGTGGACAATGATGCGGTTGGCCAAAAAGGGCGTATGCGTTTTTTCCTGAATATATTCAGGAAAAAACGCATACGCCCTTTTTGGCCAACCAAGCAAGCTGGGAGAGCAAATCAGCACTACAAAGAAATCTCTCGCCCCCCACCCGGGGCAAAAGGGCCAGGCGAAAAAAGTCTAAAAACCAGAAAGGCAGGACAGCCCACGGAGTCAAGGGAGCCTTGTTAAGCTGATGGGCGGGATGTCAATGGCCAACAGCCAATCTTCACAAGTGTATCCTCTTTCCCAAACCATGTAAAACACAGAACCACAGAGCATAGGGCACTTCCACACATGGGCGTTGACCTTGGGAAAATGAAAAAATCAACCAGACACAGGGACCCCAATGTTGAGGGCTGCTGTCTTGACAAGAACCTCCACTCCGGTACACGTTTCATATCCCAGGAAAGAGCCAAGTGGACAAAGACAAGTGGACAAGTGGACAAAGACAAGTGAACAAGTGGACAAGTGGTGCTACGTAGGTCCAATGGAGTGTCACTCAGCCATAAAATCCACGTCATGAGGCTGGTAGCAGCATCCTGAGTGGATTTAGGTACGATCATCCTCAGTGAAATAAGTCCCACAAAAAAAGAAACTTATGATATCACTTATCGAAGGAATGTAAAAATCGCTCCCCAAGAACGGAATCCCCAAACAGAACAGAGTCACGCTTTTAGAAAACACACTTATGCCTGCTTCAGGGGAAAGGTGAGGTGGGGTGACGCATAAAACTCGAGTTTGAAATGAGCACAGATACCCTTCCGAAAACCGAATATGGAATGGACACGACCTACTCCTTGCTCAATCAACTGGACTCACCAGACCCTGTTCATCGCACAAGTATCTATCCGACTATTAAGCATCTTAAAAGCTAAGTCTTGATATCTCTGTGTAAGTGCATCACGTGTGTGTAAAGCGGCCTAAAACCAGCAGGGAAAATCAGCTCAGACCCATTCTAAGGATACATTTCCAACATAAAGAAGAAACAAGCAGGGCAAAACAGAGAGAAATTCTTCCAAAATGCGTTCAGGGACTGGCATGCAACCAGGATTGACCACATCTACAGCCCCAGCGGCGGAAGACATAAGGCTGGACACTCTTGGGGCTGAGACGATTGGTGAGGTTGGGAAAGCAAATGCAGACCCTTGAAAGGAATCCTGCGTGCTCCCCATTCCATGGGTCCCAACTCTCCAGGTTCAACGCAATCTTCCGACAGCGAAAGCACTCATTGGAAACCCAGCGGATGCTACACCGTGGGATCGGGAAAGCTTTCTGAAACTCACCTCAGTTTTCATCTCCTGGTGCTCGTGTTCTCCATTCAGGCCCCCTTACTAACAATCTCCCCACTTGGAGACTCGGCGCCTTTCCATGCCTCTTTCGTACCGTCTGCAATTTGTCCGCAGGATGAACTGCAAGAGGGGGAACCAATGAGAGACTCGCTGGAGGTGTTTGGTCGGGCACATGTCACTCTCATTTCCCATCACGAAGAAGAATTCACCAGAGGTTCAGCCTGCCACCGCGGATCGACAATAGGGCGTGAAGCCATCCAGCCGTGTTGCGTCCCACTCACAAAAAAGCGACTTGGGAAATGGAGCTCAGGGGCACTGCACTTCCCAAACCTGCAGAGTTCTAAACGATAACTATCGCCCCAAAATATATTGAGGTCAGGCTACGAAGAGGCGTTGAACGCAAGGCAGAATTGCAGGAAACGGATGTCAACGGGTACACCGGAATGGCCCCGATAGCACATGAAAAGCGCCAGAACGTGGACAATGATGCGGTTGGCCAAAAAGGGCGTATGCGTTTTTTCCTGAATATATTCAAGAAAAAACGCATACGCCCTTTTTGGCCAACCAAGCAACCTGGGAGAGCAAATCAGCACTACAAAGAAATCTCTCGCCCCCCACCCGGGGCAAAAGGGCCAGGCGAAAAAAGTCTAAAAACCAGAAAGGCAGGACAGCCCACGGAGTCAAGGGAGCATTGTTAAGCTGATGGGCGGGATGTCAATGGCCAACAGCCAATCTTCACAAGTGTATCCTCTTTCCCAAACCATGTAAAACACAGAACCACAGAGCATAGGGCACTTCCACACATGGGCGTTGACCTTGGGAAAATGAAAAAATCAACCAGACACAGGGACCCCAATGTTGAGGGCTGCTGTCTTGACAAGAACCTCCACTCCGGTACACGTTTCATATCCCAGGAAAGAGCCAAGTGGACAAAGACAAGTGGACAAGTGGACAAAGACAAGTGAACAAGTGGACAAGTGGTGCTACGTAGGTCCATTGGAGTGTCACTCAGCCATAAAATCCACGTCATGAGGCTGGTAGCAGCATCCTGAGTGGATTTAGGTACGATCATCCTCAGTGAAATAAGTCCCACAAAAAAAGAAACTTATGATATCACTTATCGAAGGAATGTAAAAATCGCTCCCCATGAACGGAATCCCCAAACAGAACAGAGTCACGCTTTTAGAAAACACACTTATGCCTGCTTCAGGGGAAAGGTGAGGTGGGGTGACGCATAAACCTCGAGTTTGAAATGAGCACAGATACCCTTACGAAAACCGAATATGGAATGGACACGACCTACTCTTTGCTCAATCAACTGGACTCACCAGACCCTGTTCATCGCACAAGTATCTATCCGACTAGTAAGCATCTTAAAAGCTAAGTCTTGATATCTCTGTGTAAGTGCATCAAGTGTGTGTAAAGCGGCCTAAAACCAGCAGGGAAAATCAGCTCAGACCCATTCTAAGGATACATTTCCAACATAAAGAAGAAACAAGCAGGGCAAAACAGAGAGAAATTCTTCCAAAATGCGTTCAGGGACTGGCATGCAACCAGGATTGACCACATCTACAGCCCCAGCGGCGGAAGACATAAGGCTGGACACTCTTGGGGCTGAGACGATTGGTGAGGTTGGGAAAGCAAATGCAGACCCTTGAAAGGAATCCTGCGTGCTCCCCATTCCATGGGTCCCAACTCTCCAGGTTCAACGCAATCTTCCGACAGCGAAAGCACTCATTGGAAACCCAGCGGATGCTACACCGTGGGATCGGGAAAGCTTTCTGAAACTCACCTCAGTTTTCATCTCCTGGTGCTCGTGTTCTCCATTCAGGCCCCCTTACTAACAATCTCCCCACTTGGAGACTCGGCGCCTTTCCATGCCTCTTTCGTACCGTCTGCAATTTGTCCGCAGGATGAACTGCAAGAGGGGGAACCAATGAGAGACTCGCTGGAGGTGTTTGGTCGGGCACATGTCACTCTCATTTCCCATCACGAAGAAGAATTCACCAGAGGTTCAGCCTGCCACCGCGGATCGACAATAGGGCGTGAAGCCATCCAGCCGTGTTGCGTCCCACTCACAAAAAAGCGACTTGGGAAATGGAGCTCAGGGGCACTGCACTTCCCAAACCTGCAGAGTTCTAAACGATAACTATCGCCCCAAAATATATTGAGGTCAGGCTACGAAGAGGCGTTGAACGCAAGGCAGAATTGCAGGAAACGGATGTCAACGGGTACATCGGAATGGCCCCGATAGCACATGAAAAGCGCCAGAACGTGGACAATGATGCGGTTGGCCAAAAAGGGCGTATGCGTTTTTTCCTGAATATATTCAGGAAAAAACGCATACGCCCTTTTTGGCCAACCAAGCAACCTGGGAGAGCAAATCAGCACTACAAAGAAATCTCTCGCCCCCCCCCCCCCGGGGCAAAAGGGCCAGGCGAAAAAAGTCTAAAAACCAGAAAGGCAGGACAGCCCACGGAGTCAAGGGAGCCTTGTTAAGCTGATGGGCGGGATGTCAATGGCCAACAGCCAATCTTCACAAATGTATCCTCTTTCCCAAACCATGTAAAACACAGAACCACAGAGCATAGGGCACTTCCACACATGGGCGTTGACCTTGGGAAAATGAAAAAATCAACCAGACACAGGGACCCCAAAGTTGAGGGCTGCTGTCTTGACAAGAACCTCCACTCCGGTACACGTTTCATATCCCAGGAAAGAGCCAAGTGGACAAAGACGAGTGGACAAGTGGACAAAGACAAGTGGACAAGTGGACAAGTGGTGCTACGTAGGTCCAATGGAGTGTCACTCAGCCATGAAATCCACGTCATGAGGCTGGTAGCAGCATCCTGAGTGGATTTAGGTACGATCATCCTCAGTGAAATAAGTCCCACAAAAAAAGAAACTTATGATATCACTTATCGAGGGAATGTAAAAATCGCTCGCCATGAACGGAATCCCCAAACAGAACAGAGTCACGCTTTTAGAAAACACACTTATCGCCGGAAGCCGTCCAGCATTGCCAACTATTGCCTGAGCAAAGCTCGGCAAGAAGTTATGGCATGAGGAAGCAAAGCTCCTCTCCTGGTGGGCGGCGGAAAGCATCTCTTCTGATTCTAGGAAAATTCTTGCTAAAAACTGAGGGGGTTTCTGGAGGGTTTAGGCCAAGAAGATGGAAGTATTACAAAGCAAATCCCCCTCGGTACGAGACCACAGCAACCCCTGTAACCACAACAGTAGCTATACCTACTGTAAATAATTTACTTTGGAAAAAAGTCCCTTGGTCAGGCAACAAAGGAGTGTTTCAATTAAGGAGTAGAAGTTTAAAGGAAGAATTAGATGAGTTATGGCCCATAGAAGGAATAAGGGATATAGAAGGGAAGCAAATAGTGGGGTATTATGTACAGGATGCCCCCAAATGGTGGATTATGTGGCATGCCCCCTCTCCGGTATATTGGAGGAAAAAGAGAGAAGCGGAAGGACTTTACTGTAAATATTTTACGAATGAATTATATGTAACTATGAAAGTTAAAATTGATTGCCTTACGTAGAAAATAGAATTGTATTTTCGCACAATGTGTTTTGAACAAGGTACTGAGAATACTGGGACACAGGCCAATATATGATGTTAGCTGAAGTAGAAAAGAATAATTAGCTTTCTAGACCTAAACATCCTGTTTGCGCGAAAAGATCTTAAGACGGAACAATGCTTGCTAATGTTTCTGTGTGTAGGTGTAGAAATGAGGTAATGAGTCAAAAACAGGAGTTACATAGAAAGTGCTGATGCTATTGTTTAGAAAATCCTATATAAGAAATGATATGTCAAAAATAAAGCTGTCAGAAGCTTAACAGAAGCTCCCCAGGAGAGTTGTAAATATCTTGGGAAATACCTGGCTATGGTGACGAGGAAGTTTTGTGCAACAGTGGGTATATTCAATAAGTTTACGGTACAATGTCCGCCCCCATGGCCTCCTAGAAGTATAAATAATGATGTACATTGTTTTGATTATAATGATAGGGTTAGAAAATCTGTGGATGAAATGTTGTATTATTGTTTTTAACATGTTTAAGTTTATGGCTTGATTGAGCAGAATGTGCAGGTACAAAAACACCTTAATCTTCTGAGAAGAATGAGGAAACCGCAGACAGAGTTCCTGACCTAGATGTGAATGTACACAAGAGACGAAAGAGAATGGAGACAACAAGAAAATTACTTAACTTGTTTAACCTGCTGATGTAAACTACTTTTGTTTTTTGGTTTATGTAAGGGACCTTTTGGCATGGGAATATTGTTGTTAAGATTGAAAATGAGATTATTTTACAGTATAAATGCTTTGGAATCATGATATTAAATTTGTCAGATCCTTGCATCCTCTGAGGTGTCTTGTGATCTGTCCACGCCGACTCCGTCTCCCCTTTGGGTGAAACCTGTTCAGCTGGGGCTGGTCCCCGGCAACTTATGCCTGCTTCAGGGGAAAGGTGAGGTGGGGTGACGCATAAAACTCGAGCTTGAAATGAGAACAGATACCCTTCCGAAAACCGAATATGGAATGGACACGACCTACTCCTTGCTCAATCAACTGGACTCACCAGACCCTGTTCATCGCACAAGTATCTATCCGACTAGTAAGCATCTTAAAAGCTAAGTCTTGATATCTCTGTGTAAGTGCATCAAGTGTGTGTAAAGCGGCCTAAAACCAGCAGGGAAAATCAGCTCAGACCCATTCTGAGGATACATTTCCAACATAAAGAAGAAACAAGCAGGGCAAAACAGAGAGAAATTCTTCCAAAATGCGTTCAGGGACTGGCATGCAACCAGGATTGACCACATCTACAGCCCCAGCGGCGGAAGACATAAGGCTGGACACTCTTGGGGCTGAGACGATTGGTGAGGTTGGGAAAGCAAATGCAGACCCTTGAAAGGAATCCTGCGTGCTCCCCATTCCATGGGTCCCAACTCTCCAGGTTCAACGCAATCTTCCGACAGCGAAAGCACTCATTGGAAACCCAGCGGATGCTACACCGTGGGATCGGGAAAGCTTTCTGAAACTCACCTCAGTTTTCATCTCCTGGTGCTCGTGTTCTCCATTCAGGCCCCCTTACTAACAATCTCCCCACTTGGAGACTCGGCGCCTTTCCATGCCTCTTTCGTACCGTCTGCAATTTGTCCGCAGGATGAACTGCAAGAGGGGGAACCAATGAGAGACTCGCTGGAGGTGTTTGGTCGGGCACATGTCACTCTCATTTCACATCACGAAGAAGAATTCACCAGAGGTTCAGCCTGCCACCGCGGATCGACAATAGGGCGTGAAGCCATCCAGCCGTGTTGCGTCCCACTCACAAAAAAGCGACTTGGGAAATGGAGCTCAGGGGCACTGCACTTCCCAAACCTGCAGAGTTCTAAACGATAACTATCGCCCCAAAATATATTGAGGTCAGGCTACGAAGAGGCGTTGAACGCAAGGCAGAATTGCAGGAAACGGATGTCAACGGGTACATCGGAATGGCCCCGATAGCACATGAAAAGCGCCAGAACGTGGACAATGATGCGGTTGGCCAAAAAGGGCGTATGCGTTTTTTCCTGAATATATTCAGGAAAAAACGCATACGCCCTTTTTGGCCAACCAAGCAACCTGGGAGAGCAAATCAGCACTACAAAGAAATCTCTCGCCCCCCCCCCCGGGGCAAAAGAGCCAGGCGAAAAAAGTCTAAAAACCAGAAAGGCAGGACAGCCCACGGAGTCAAGGGAGCCTTGTTAAGCTGATGGGCGGGATGTCAATGGCCAACAGCCAATCTTCACAAGTGTATCCTCTTTCCCAAAACATGTAAAACACAGAACCACAGAGCATAGGGCACTTCCACACATGGGCGTTGACCTTGGGAAAATGAAAAAATCAACCAGACACAGGGACCCCAAAGTTGAGGGCTGCTGTCTTGACAAGAACCTCCACTCCGGTACACGTTTCATATCCCAGGAAAGAGCCAAGTGGACAAAGACGAGTGGACAAGTGGACAAAGACAAGTGGACAAGTGGACAAGTGGTGCTACGTAGGTCCAATGGAGTGTCACTGAGCCATAAAATCCACGTCATGAGGCTGGTAGCAGCATCCTGAGTGGATTTAGGTACGATCATCCTCAGTGAAATAAGTCCCACAAAAAAAGAAACTTATGATATCACTTATCGAGGGAATGTAAAAATCGCTCCCCATGAACGGAATCCCCAAACAGAACAGAGTCACGCTTTTAGAAAACACACTTATGCCTGCTTCAGGGGAAAGGTGAGGTGGGGTGACGCATAAAACTCGAGTTTGAAATGAGCACACATACCCTTCCGAAAACCGAATATGGAATGGACACGACCTACTCCTTGCTCAATCAACTGGACTCACCAGACCCTGTTCATCGCACAAGTATCTATCCGACTAGTAAGCATCTTAAAAGCTAAGTCTTGATATCTCTGTGTAAGTGCATCAAGTGTGTGTAAAGCGGGCTAAAACCAGCAGGGAAAATCAGCTCAGACCCATTCTGAGGATACATTTCCAACATAAAGAAGAAACAAGCAGGGCAAAACAGAGAGAAATTCTTCCAAAATGCGTTCAGGGACTGGCATGCAACCACGATTGACCACATCTACAGCCCCAGCGGCGGAAGACATAAGGCTGGACACTCTTGGGGCTGAGACGATTGGTGAGGTTGGGAAAGCAAATGCAGACCCTTGAAAGGAATCCTGCGTGCTCCCCATTCCATGGGTCCCAACTCTCCAGGTTCAACGCAATCTTCCGACAGCGAAAGCACTCATTGGAAACCCAGCGGATGCTACACCGTGGGATCGGGAAAGCTTTCTGAAACTCACCTCAGTTTTCATCTCCTGGTGCTCGTGTTCTCCATTCAGGCCCCCTTACTAACAATCTCCCCACTTGGAGACTCGGCGCCTTTCCATGCCTCTTTCGTACCGTCTGCAATTTGTCCGCAGGATGAACTGCAAGAGGGGGAACCAATGAGAGACTCGCTGGAGGTGTTTGGTCGGGCACATGTCACTCTCATTTCCCATCACGAAGAAGAATTCACCAGAGGTTCAGCCTGCCACCCCGGATCGACAATAGGGCGTGAAGCCATCCAGCCGTGTTGCGTCCCACTCACAAAAAAGCGACTTGGGAAATGGAGCTCAGGGGCACTGCACTTCCCAAACCTGCAGAGTTCTAAACGATAACTATCGCCCCAAAATATATTGAGGTCAGGCTACGAAGAGGCGTTGAACGCAAGGCAGAATTGCAGGAAACGGATGTCAACGGGTACATCGGAATGGCCCCGATAGCACATGAAAAGCGCCAGAACGTGGACAATGATGCGGTTGGCCAAAAAGGGCGTATGCGTTTTTTCCTGAATATATTCAGGAAAAAACGCATACGCCCTTTTTGGCCAACCAAGCAACCTGGGAGAGCAAATCAGCACTACAAAGAAATCTCTCGACCCCCCCGGGGCAAAAGGGCCAGGCGAAAAAAGTCTAAAAACCAGAAAGGCAGGACAGGCCACGGAGTCAAGGGAGCCTTGTTAAGCTGATGGGCGGGATGTCAATGGCCAACAGCCAATCTTCACAAGTGTATCCTCTTTCCCAAACCATGTAAAACACAGAACCACAGAGCATAGGGCACTTCCACACATGGGCGTTGACCTTGGGAAAATGAAAAAATCAACCAGACACAGGGACCCCAAAGTTGAGGGCTGCTGTCTTGACAAGAACCTCCACTCCGGTACACGTTTCATATCCCAGGAAAGAGCCAAGTGGACAAAGACAAGTGGACAAGTGGACAAGTGGTGCTACGGAGGTCCAAAGGAGTGTCACTCAGCCATGAAATCCACGTCATGAGGCTGGTAGCAGCATCCTGAGTGGATTTAGGTACGATCATCCTCAGTGAAATAAGTCCCACAAAAAAAGAAACTTATGATATCACTTATCGAGGGAATGTAAAAATCGCTCCCCATGAACGGAATCCCCAAACAGAACAGAGTCACGCTTTTAGAAAACACACTTATGCCTGCTTCAGGGGAAAGGTGAGGTGGGGTGACGCATAAAACTCGCGTTTGAAATGAGCACACATACCCTTCCGAAAACCGAATATGGAATGGACACGACCTACTCCTTGCTCAATCAACTGGACTCACCAGACCCTGTTCATCGCACAAGTATCTATCCGACTAGTAAGCATCTTAAAAGCTAAGTCTTGATATCTCTGTGTAAGTGCATCAAGTGTATGTAAAGCGGCCTAAAACCAGCAGGGAAAATCAGCTCAGACCCATTCTGAGGATACATTTCCAACATAAAGAAGAAACAAGCAGGGCAAAACAGAGAGAAATTCTTCCAAAATGCGTTCAGGGACTGGCATGCAACCAGGATTGACCACATCTACAGCCCCACCGGCAGAAGACATAAGGCTGGACACTCTTGGGGCTGAGACGATTGGTGAGGTTGGGAAAGCAAATGCAGACCCTTGAAAGGAATCCTGCGTGCTCCCCATTCCATGGGTCCCAACTCTCCAGGTTCAACGCAATCTTCCGACAGCGAAAGCACTCATTGGAAACCCAGCGGATGCTACACCGTGGGATCGGGAAAGCTTTCTGAAACTCACCTCAGTTTTCATCTCCTGGTGCTCGTGTTCTCCATTCAGGCCCCCTTACTAACAATCTCCCCACTTGGAGACTCGGCGCCTTTCCATGCCTCTATCGTACCGTCTGCAATTTGTCCGCAGGATGAACTGCAAGAGGGGGAACCAATGAGAGACTCGCTGGAGGTGTTTGGTCGGGCACATGTCACTCTCATTTCCCATCACGAAGAAGAATTCACCAGAGGTTCAGCCTGCCACCGCGGATCGACAATAGGGCGTGAAGCCATCCAGCCGTGTTGCGTCCCACTCACAAAAAAGCGACTTGGGAAATGGAGCTCAGGGGCACTGCACTTCCCAAACCCGCAGAGTTCTAAACGATAACTATCGCCCCAAAATATATTGAGGTCAGGCTACGAAGAGGCGTTGAACGCAAGGCAGAATTGCAGGAAACGGATGTCAACGGGTACATCGGAATGGCCCCGATAGCACATGAAAAGCGCCAGAACGTGGACAATGATGCGGTTGGCCAAAAAGGGCGTATGCGTTTTTTCCTGAATATATTCAGGAAAAAACGCATACGCCCTTTTTGGCCAACCAAGCAACCTGGGAGAGCAAATCAGCACTACAAAGAAATCTCTCGCCACCCCCCCCCCCGGGGCAAAAGGGCCAGGCGAAAAAAGTCTAAAAACCAGAAAGGCAGGACAGCCCACGGAGTCAAGAGAGCCTTGTTAAGCTGATGGGCGGGATGTCAATGGCCAACAGCCAATCTTCACAAGTGTATCCTCTTTCCCAAACCATGTAAAACACAGAACCACAGAGCATAGGGCACTTCCACACATGGGCGTTGACCTTGGGAAAATGAAAAATTCAACCAGACACAGGGACCCCAATGTTGAGGGCTGCTGTCTTGACAAGAACCTCCACTCCGTTACACGTTTCATATCCCAGGAAAGAGCCAAGTGGACAAAGACAAGTGGACAAGTGGACAAAGACAAGTGAACAAGTGGACAAGTGGTGCTGCGGAGGTCCAAAGGAGTGTCACTCAGCCATGAAATCCACGTCATGTGGCTGGTAGCAGCATCCTGAGTGGATTTAGGTACGATCATCCTCAGTGAAATAAGTCCCACAAAAAAAGAAACTTATGATATCACTTATCGAAGGAATGTAAAAATCGCTCCCCATGAACGGAATCCCCAAACAGAACAGAGTCACGCTTTTAGAAAACACACTTATGCCTGCTTCAGGGGAAAGGTGAGGTGGGGTGACGCATAAAACTCGAGTTTGAAATGAGCACAGATACCCTTCCGAAAACCGAATATGGAATGGACACGACCTACTCCTTGCTCAATCAACTGGACTCACCAGACCCTGTTCATCGCACAAGTATCTATCCGACTAGTAAGCATCTTAAAAGCTAAGTCTTGATATCTCTGTGTAAGTGCATCAAGTGTGTGTAAAGCGGCCTAAAACCAGCAGGGAAAATCAGCTCAGACCCATTCTGAGGATACATTTCCAACATAAAGAAGAAACAAGCAGGGCAAAACAGAGAGAAATTCTTCCAAAATGCGTTCAGGGACTGGCATGCAACCAGGATTGACCACATCTACAGCCCCAGCGGCAGAAGACATAAGGCTGGACACTCTTGGGGCTGAGACGATTGGTGAGGTTGGGAAAGCAAATGCAGACCCTTGAAAGGAATCCTGCGTGCTCCCCATTCCATGGGTCCCAACTCTCCAGGTTCAACGCAATCTTCCGACAGCGAAAGCACTCATTGGAAACCCAGCGGATGCTACACCGTGGGATCGGGAAAGCTTTCTGAAACTCACCTCAGTTTTCATCTCCTGGTGCTCGTGTTCTCCATTCAGGCCCCCTTACTAACAATCTCCCCACTTGGAGACTCGGCGCCTTTCCATGCCTCTTTCGTACCGTCTGCAATTTGTCCGCAGGATTAACTGCAAGAGGGGGAACCAATGAGAGACTCGCTGGAGGTGTTTGGTCGGGCACATGTCACTCTCATTTCCCATCACGAAGAAGAATTCACCAGAGGTTCAGCCTGCCACCGCGGATCGACAATAGGGCGTGAAGCCATCCAGCCGTGTTGCGTCCCACTCACAAAAAAGCGACTTGGGAAATGGAGCTCAGGGGCACTGCACTTCCCAAACCTGCAGAGTTCTAAACGATAACTATCGCCCCAAAATATATTGAGGTCAGGCTACGAAGAGGCGTTGAACGCAAGGCAGAATTGCAGGAAACGGATGTCAACGGGTACACCGGAATGGCCCCGATAGCACATGAAAAGCGCCAGAACGTGGACAATGATGCGGTTGGCCAAAAAGGGCGTATGCGTTTTTTCCTGAATATATTCAGGAAAAAACGCATACGCCCTTTTTGGCCAACCAAGCAAGCTGGGAGAGCAAATCAGCACTACAAAGAAATCTCTCGCCCCCCACCCGGGGCAAAAGGGCCAGGCGAAAAAAGTCTAAAAACCAGAAAGGCAGGACAGCCCACGGAGTCAAGGGAGCCTTGTTAAGCTGATGGGCGGGATGTCAATGGCCAACAGCCAATCTTCACAAGTGTATCCTCTTTCCCAAACCATGTAAAACACAGAACCACAGAGCATAGGGCACTTCCACACATGGGCGTTGACCTTGGGAAAATGAAAAAATCAACCAGACACAGGGACCCCAATGTTGAGGGCTGCTGTCTTGACAAGAACCTCCACTCCGGTACACGTTTCATATCCCAGGAAAGAGCCAAGTGGACAAAGACAAGTGGACAAGTGGACAAAGACAAGTGAACAAGTGGACAAGTGGTGCTACGTAGGTCCAATGGAGTGTCACTCAGCCATAAAATCCACGTCATGAGGCTGGTAGCAGCATCCTGAGTGGATTTAGGTACGATCATCCTCAGTGAAATAAGTCCCACAAAAAAAGAAACTTATGATATCACTTATCGAAGGAATGTAAAAATCGCTCCCCATGAACGGAATCCCCAAACAGAACAGAGTCACGCTTTTAGAAAACACACTTATGCCTGCTTCAGGGGAAAGGTGAGGTGGGGTGACGCATAAAACTCGAGTTTGAAATGAGCACAGATACCCTTCCGAAAACCGAATATGGAATGGACACGACCTACTCCTTGCTCAATCAACTGGACTCACCAGACCCTGTTCATCGCACAAGTATCTATCCGACTATTAAGCATCTTAAAAGCTAAGTCTTGATATCTCTGTGTAAGTGCATCAAGTGTGTGTAAAGCGGCCTAAAACCAGCAGGGAAAATCAGCTCAGACCCATTCTAAGGATACATTTCCAACATAAAGAAGAAACAAGCAGGGCAAAATAGAGAGAAATTCTTCCAAAATGCGTTCAGGGACTGGCATGCAACCAGGATTGACCACATCTACAGCCCCAGCGGCGGAAGACATAAGGCTGGACACTCTTGGGGCTGAGACGATTGGTGAGGTTGGGAAAGCAAATGCAGACCCTTGAAAGGAATCCTGCGTGCTCCCCATTCCATGGGTCCCAACTCTCCAGGTTCAACGCAATCTTCCGACAGCGAAAGCACTCATTGGAAACCCAGCGGATGCTACACCGTGGGATCGGGAAAGCTTTCTGAAACTCACCTCAGTTTTCATCTCCTGGTGCTCGTGTTCTCCATTCAGGCCCCCTTACTAACAATCTCCCCACTTGGAGACTCGGCGCCTTTCCATGCCTCTTTCGTACCGTCTGCAATTTGTCCGCAGGATGAACTGCAAGAGGGGGAACCAATGAGAGACTCGCTGGAGGTGTTTGGTCGGGCACATGTCACTCTCATTTCCCATCACGAAGAAGAATTCACCAGAGGTTCAGCCTGCCACCGCGGATCGACAATAGGGCGTGAAGCCATCCAGCCGTGTTGCGTCCCACTCACAAAAAAGCGACTTGGGAAATGGAGCTCAGGGGCACTGCACTTCCCAAACCTGCAGAGTTCTAAACGATAACTATCGCCCCAAAATATATTGAGGTCAGGCTACGAAGAGGCGTTCAACGCAAGGCAGAATTGCAGGAAACGGATGTCAACGGGTACATCGGAATGGCCCCGATAGCACATGAAAAGCGCCAGAACGTGGACAATGATGCGGTTGGCCAAAAAGGGCGTATGCGTTTTTTCCTGAATATATTCAGGAAAAAACGCATACGCCCTTTTTGGCCAACCAAGCAACCTGGGAGAGCAAATCAGCACTACAAAGAAATCTCTCGCCACCCCCCCCCCGGGGCAAAAGGGCCAGGCGAAAAAAGTCTAAAAACCAGAAAGGCAGGACAGCCCACGGAGTCAAGAGAGCCTTGTTAAGCTGATGGGCGGGATGTCAATGGCCAACAGCCAATCTTCACAAGTGTATCCTCTTTCCCAAACCATGTAAAACACAGAACCACAGAGCATAGGGCACTTCCACACATGGGCGTTGACCTTGGGAAAATGAAAAATTCAACCAGACACAGGGACCCCAATGTTGAGGGCTGCTGTCTTGACAAGAACCTCCACTCCGGTACACGTTTCATATCCCAGGAAAGAGCCAAGTGGACAAAGACAAGTGGACAAGTGGACAAAGACAAGTGAACAAGTGGACAAGTGGTGCTGCGGAGGTCCAAAGGAGTGTCACTCAGCCATGAAATCCACGTCATGTGGCTGGTAGCAGCATCCTGAGTGGATTTAGGTACGATCATCCTCAGTGAAATAAGTCCCACAAAAAAAGAAACTTATGATATCACTTATCGAAGGAATGTAAAAATCGCTCCCCATGAACGGAATCCCCAAACAGAACAGAGTCACGCTTTTAGAAAACACACTTATGCCTGCTTCAGGGGAAAGGTGAGGTGGGGTGACGCATAAAACTCGAGTTTGAAATGAGCACAGATACCCTTCCGAAAACCGAATATGGAATGGACACGACCTACTCCTTGCTCAATCAACTGGACTCACCAGACCCTGTTCATCGCACAAGTATCTATCCGACTAGTAAGCATCTTAAAAGCTAAGTCTTGATATCTCTGTGTAAGTGCATCAAGTGTGTGTAAAGCGGCCTAAAACCAGCAGGGAAAATCAGCTCAGACCCATTCTGAGGATACATTTCCAACATAAAGAAGAAACAAGCAGGGCAAAACAGAGAGAAATTCTTCCAAAATGCGTTCAGGGACTGGCATGCAACCAGGATTGACCACATCTACAGCCCCAGCGGCAGAAGACATAAGGCTGGACACTCTTGGGGCTGAGACGATTGGTGAGGTTGGGAAAGCAAATGCAGACCCTTGAAAGGAATCCTGCGTGCTCCCCATTCCATGGGTCCCAACTCTCCAGGTTCAACGCAATCTTCCGACAGCGAAAGCACTCATTGGAAACCCAGCGGATGCTACACCGTGGGATCGGGAAAGCTTTCTGAAACTCACCTCAGTTTTCATCTCCTGGTGCTCGTGTTCTCCATTCAGGCCCCCTTACTAACAATCTCCCCACTTGGAGACTCGGCGCCTTTCCATGCCTCTTTCGTACCGTCTGCAATTTGTCCGCAGG
Organism: Kogia breviceps; assembly: GCF_026419965.1. Taxonomy (NCBI): domain Eukaryota; kingdom Metazoa; phylum Chordata; class Mammalia; order Artiodactyla; family Physeteridae; genus Kogia; species Kogia breviceps. Next base: position 127,036,205 of record NC_081312.1, on the reverse strand, counting down.
ATGAACTGCAAGAGGGGGAACCAATGAGAGACTCGCTGGAGGTGTGTGCTCGGGCACATGTCACTCTCATTTCCCATCACGAAGAAGAATTCACCAGAGGTTCAGCCTGCCACCGCGGGTCGACAATAGGGCGTGAAGCCATCCAGCCGTGTTGCGTCCCACTCACAAAAAAGCGACTTGGGAAATGGAGCTCAGGGGCACTGCACTTCCCAAACCTGCAGAGTTCTAAACGATAACTATCGCCCCAAAATATATTGAGGTCAGGCTACGAAGAGGCGTTGAACGCAAGGCAGAATTGCAGGAAACGGAGGTCAACGGGTACATCGGAATGGCCCCGATAGCACATGAAAAGCGCCAGAACGTGGACAATGATGCGGTTGGCCAAAAAGGGCGTATGCGTTTTTTCCTGAATATATTCAGGAAAAAACGCATACGCCCTTTTTGGCCAACCAAGCAACCTGGGAGAGCAAATCAGCACTACAAAGAAATCTCTCGCCCCCCCCCGGGGCAAAAGGGCCAGGCGAAAAAAGTCTAAAAACCAGAAAGGCAGGACAGGCCACGGAGTCAAGGGAGCCTTTTTAAGCTGATGGGCGGGATGTCAATGGCCAACAGCCAATCTTCACAAGTGTATCCTCTTTCCCAAACCATGTAAAACACAGAACCACAGAGCATAGGGCACTTCCACACATGGGCGTTGACCTTGGGAAAATGAAAAAATCAACCAGACACAGGGACCCCAAAGTTGAGGGCTGCTGTCTTGACAAGAACCTCCACTCCGGTACACGTTTCATATCCCAGGAAAGAGCCAAGTGGACAAAGACAAGTGGACAAGTGGACAAAGACAAGTGAACAAGTGGACAAGTGGTGCTACGTAGGTCCAATGGAGTGTCACTCAGCCATAAAATCCACGTCATGAGGCTGGTAGCAGCATCCTGAGTGGATTTAGGTACGATCATCCTCAGTGAAATAAGTCCCACAAAAAAAGAAACTTATGATATCACTTATCGAAGGAATGTAAAAATCGCTCCCCATGAACGGAATCCCCAAACAGAACAGAGTCACGCTTTTAGAAAACACACTTATGCCTGCTTCAGGGGAAAGGTGAGGTGGGGTGACGCATAAAACTCGAGTTTGAAATGAGCACAGATACCCTTCCGAAAACCGAATATGGAATGGACACGACCTACTCCTTGCTCAATCAACTGGACTCACCAGACCCTGTTCATCGCACAAGTATCTATCCGACTAGTAAGCATCTTAAAAGCTAAGTCTTGATATCTCTGTGTAAGTGCATCAAGTGTGTGTAAAGCGGCCTAAAACCAGCAGGGAAAATCAGCTCAGACCCATTCTGAGGATACATTTCCAACATAAAGAAGAAACAAGCAGGGCAAAACAGAGAGAAATTCTTCCAAAATGCGTTCAGGGACTGGCATGCAACCAGGATTGACCACATCTACAGCCCCAGCGGCAGAAGACATAAGGCTGGACACTCTTGGGGCTGAGACGATTGGTGAGGTTGGGAAAGCAAATGCAGACCCTTGAAAGGAATCCTGCGTGCTCCCCATTCCATGGGTCCCAACTCTCCAGGTTCAACGCAATCTTCCGACAGCGAAAGCACTCATTGGAAACCCAGCGGATGCTACACCGTGGGATCGGGAAAGCTTTCTGAAACTCACCTCAGTTTTCATCTCCTGGTGCTCGTGTTCTCCATTCAGGCCCCCTTACTAACAATCTCCCCACTTGGAGACTCGGCGCCTTTCCATGCCTCTTTCGTACCGTCTGCAATTTGTCCGCAGGATTAACTGCAAGAGGGGGAACCAATGAGAGACTCGCTGGAGGTGTTTGGTCGGGCACATGTCACTCTCATTTCCCATCACGAAGAAGAATTCACCAGAGGTTCAGCCTGCCACCGCGGATCGACAATAGGGCGTGAAGCCATCCAGCCGTGTTGCGTCCCACTCACAAAAAAGCGACTTGGGAAATGGAGCTCAGGGGCACTGCACTTCCCAAACCTGCAGAGTTCTAAACGATAACTATCGCCCCAAAATATATTGAGGTCAGGCTACGAAGAGGCGTTGAACGCAAGGCAGAATTGCAGGAAACGGATGTCAACGGGTACACCGGAATGGCCCCGATAGCACATGAAAAGCGCCAGAACGTGGACAATGATGCGGTTGGCCAAAAAGGGCGTATGCGTTTTTTCCTGAATATATTCAGGAAAAAACGCATACGCCCTTTTTGGCCAACCAAGCAAGCTGGGAGAGCAAATCAGCACTACAAAGAAATCTCTCGCCCCCCACCCGGGGCAAAAGGGCCAGGCGAAAAAAGTCTAAAAACCAGAAAGGCAGGACAGCCCACGGAGTCAAGGGAGCCTTGTTAAGCTGATGGGCGGGATGTCAATGGCCAACAGCCAATCTTCACAAGTGTATCCTCTTTCCCAAACCATGTAAAACACAGAACCACAGAGCATAGGGCACTTCCACACATGGGCGTTGACCTTGGGAAAATGAAAAAATCAACCAGACACAGGGACCCCAATGTTGAGGGCTGCTGTCTTGACAAGAACCTCCACTCCGGTACACGTTTCATATCCCAGGAAAGAGCCAAGTGGACAAAGACAAGTGGACAAGTGGACAAAGACAAGTGAACAAGTGGACAAGTGGTGCTACGTAGGTCCAATGGAGTGTCACTCAGCCATAAAATCCACGTCATGAGGCTGGTAGCAGCATCCTGAGTGGATTTAGGTACGATCATCCTCAGTGAAATAAGTCCCACAAAAAAAGAAACTTATGATATCACTTATCGAAGGAATGTAAAAATCGCTCCCCATGAACGGAATCCCCAAACAGAACAGAGTCACGCTTTTAGAAAACACACTTATGCCTGCTTCAGGGGAAAGGTGAGGTGGGGTGACGCATAAAACTCGAGTTTGAAATGAGCACAGATACCCTTCCGAAAACCGAATATGGAATGGACACGACCTACTCCTTGCTCAATCAACTGGACTCACCAGACCCTGTTCATCGCACAAGTATCTATCCGACTATTAAGCATCTTAAAAGCTAAGTCTTGATATCTCTGTGTAAGTGCATCAAGTGTGTGTAAAGCGGCCTAAAACCAGCAGGGAAAATCAGCTCAGACCCATTCTAAGGATACATTTCCAACATAAAGAAGAAACAAGCAGGGCAAAACAGAGAGAAATTCTTCCAAAATGCGTTCAGGGACTGGCATGCAACCAGGATTGACCACATCTACAGCCCCAGCGGCGGAAGACATAAGGCTGGACACTCTTGGGGCTGAGACGATTGGTGAGGTTGGGAAAGCAAATGCAGACCCTTGAAAGGAATCCTGCGTGCTCCCCATTCCATGGGTCCCAACTCTCCAGGTTCAACGCAATCTTCCGACAGCGAAAGCACTCATTGGAAACCCAGCGGATGCTACACCGTGGGATCGGGAAAGCTTTCTGAAACTCACCTCAGTTTTCATCTCCTGGTGCTCGTGTTCTCCATTCAGGCCCCCTTACTAACAATCTCCCCACTTGGAGACTCGGCGCCTTTCCATGCCTCTTTCGTACCGTCTGCAATTTGTCCGCAGGATGAACTGCAAGAGGGGGAACCAATGAGAGACTCGCTGGAGGTGTTTGGTCGGGCACATGTCACTCTCATTTCCCATCACGAAGAAGAATTCACCAGAGGTTCAGCCTGCCACCGCGGATCGACAATAGGGCGTGAAGCCATCCAGCCGTGTTGCGTCCCACTCACAAAAAAGCGACTTGGGAAATGGAGCTCAGGGGCACTGCACTTCCCAAACCTGCAGAGTTCTAAACGATAACTATCGCCCCAAAATATATTGAGGTCAGGCTACGAAGAGGCGTTGAACGCAAGGCAGAATTGCAGGAAACGGATGTCAACGGGTACACCGGAATGGCCCCGATAGCACATGAAAAGCGCCAGAACGTGGACAATGATGCGGTTGGCCAAAAAGGGCGTATGCGTTTTTTCCTGAATATATTCAAGAAAAAACGCATACGCCCTTTTTGGCCAACCAAGCAACCTGGGAGAGCAAATCAGCACTACAAAGAAATCTCTCGCCCCCCACCCGGGGCAAAAGGGCCAGGCGAAAAAAGTCTAAAAACCAGAAAGGCAGGACAGCCCACGGAGTCAAGGGAGCCTTGTTAAGCTGATGGGCGGGATGTCAATGGCCAACAGCCAATCTTCACAAGTGTATCCTCTTTCCCAAACCATGTAAAACACAGAACCACAGAGCATAGGGCACTTCCACACATGGGCGTTGACCTTGGGAAAATGAAAAAATCAACCAGACACAGGGACCCCAATGTTGAGGGCTGCTGTCTTGACAAGAACCTCCACTCCGGTACACGTTTCATATCCCAGGAAAGAGCCAAGTGGACAAAGACAAGTGGACAAGTGGACAAAGACAAGTGAACAAGTGGACAAGTGGTGCTACGTAGGTCCATTGGAGTGTCACTCAGCCATAAAATCCACGTCATGAGGCTGGTAGCAGCATCCTGAGTGGATTTAGGTACGATCATCCTCAGTGAAATAAGTCCCACAAAAAAAGAAACTTATGATATCACTTATCGAAGGAATGTAAAAATCGCTCCCCATGAACGGAATCCCCAAACAGAACAGAGTCACGCTTTTAGAAAACACACTTATGCCTGCTTCAGGGGAAAGGTGAGGTGGGGTGACGCATAAACCTCGAGTTTGAAATGAGCACAGATACCCTTACGAAAACCGAATATGGAATGGACACGACCTACTCTTTGCTCAATCAACTGGACTCACCAGACCCTGTTCATCGCACAAGTATCTATCCGACTAGTAAGCATCTTAAAAGCTAAGTCTTGATATCTCTGTGTAAGTGCATCAAGTGTGTGTAAAGCGGCCTAAAACCAGCAGGGAAAATCAGCTCAGACCCATTCTAAGGATACATTTCCAACATAAAGAAGAAACAAGCAGGGCAAAACAGAGAGAAATTCTTCCAAAATGCGTTCAGGGACTGGCATGCAACCAGGATTGACCACATCTACAGCCCCAGCGGCGGAAGACATAAGGCTGGACACTCTTGGGGCTGAGACGATTGGTGAGGTTGGGAAAGCAAATGCAGACCCTTGAAAGGAATCCTGCGTGCTCCCCATTCCATGGGTCCCAACTCTCCAGGTTCAACGCAATCTTCCGACAGCGAAAGCACTCATTGGAAACCCAGCGGATGCTACACCGTGGGATCGGGAAAGCTTTCTGAAACTCACCTCAGTTTTCATCTCCTGGTGCTCGTGTTCTCCATTCAGGCCCCCTTACTAACAATCTCCCCACTTGGAGACTCGGCGCCTTTCCATGCCTCTTTCGTACCGTCTGCAATTTGTCCGCAGGATGAACTGCAAGAGGGGGAACCAATGAGAGACTCGCTGGAGGTGTTTGGTCGGGCACATGTCACTCTCATTTCCCATCACGAAGAAGAATTCACCAGAGGTTCAGCCTGCCACCGCGGATCGACAATAGGGCGTGAAGCCATCCAGCCGTGTTGCGTCCCACTCACAAAAAAGCGACTTGGGAAATGGAGCTCAGGGGCACTGCACTTCCCAAACCTGCAGAGTTCTAAACGATAACTATCGCCCCAAAATATATTGAGGTCAGGCTACGAAGAGGCGTTGAACGCAAGGCAGAATTGCAGGAAACGGATGTCAACGGGTACATCGGAATGGCCCCGATAGCACATGAAAAGCGCCAGAACGTGGACAATGATGCGGTTGGCCAAAAAGGGCGTATGCGTTTTTTCCTGAATATATTCAGGAAAAAACGCATACGCCCTTTTTGGCCAACCAAGCAACCTGGGAGAGCAAATCAGCACTACAAAGAAATCTCTCGCCCCCCCCCCCCCCCGGGGCAAAAGGGCCAGGCGAAAAAAGTCTAAAAACCAGAAAGGCAGGACAGCCCACGGAGTCAAGGGAGCCTTGTTAAGCTGATGGGCGGGATGTCAATGGCCAACAGCCAATCTTCACAAATGTATCCTCTTTCCCAAACCATGTAAAACACAGAACCACAGAGCATAGGGCACTTCCACACATGGGCGTTGACCTTGGGAAAATGAAAAAATCAACCAGACACAGGGACCCCAAAGTTGAGGGCTGCTGTCTTGACAAGAACCTCCACTCCGGTACACGTTTCATATCCCAGGAAAGAGCCAAGTGGACAAAGACGAGTGGACAAGTGGACAAAGACAAGTGGACAAGTGGACAAGTGGTGCTACGTAGGTCCAATGGAGTGTCACTCAGCCATGAAATCCACGTCATGAGGCTGGTAGCAGCATCCTGAGTGGATTTAGGTACGATCATCCTCAGTGAAATAAGTCCCACAAAAAAAGAAACTTATGATATCACTTATCGAGGGAATGTAAAAATCGCTCGCCATGAACGGAATCCCCAAACAGAACAGAGTCACGCTTTTAGAAAACACACTTATTGCCGGAAGCCGTCCAGCATTGCCAACTATTGCCTGAGCAAAGCTCGGCAAGAAGTTATGGCATGAGGAAGCAAAGCTCCTCTCCTGGTGGGCGGCGGAAAGCATCTCTTCTGATTCTAGGAAAATTCTTGCTAAAAACTGAGGGGGTTTCTGGAGGGTTTAGGCCAAGAAGATGGAAGTATTACAAAGCAAATCCCCCTCGGTACGAGACCACAGCAACCCCTGTAACCACAACAGTAGCTATACCTACTGTAAATAATTTACTTTGGAAAAAAGTCCCTTGGTCAGGCAACAAAGGAGTGTTTCAATTAAGGAGTAGAAGTTTAAAGGAAGAATTAGATGAGTTATGGCCCATAGAAGGAATAAGGGATATAGAAGGGAAGCAAATAGTGGGGTATTATGTACAGGATGCCCCCAAATGGTGGATTATGTGGCATGCCCCCTCTCCGGTATATTGGAGGAAAAAGAGAGAAGCGGAAGGACTTTACTGTAAATATTTTACGAATGAATTATATGTAACTATGAAAGTTAAAATTGATTGCCTTACGTAGAAAATAGAATTGTATTTTCGCACAATGTGTTTTGAACAAGGTACTGAGAATACTGGGACACAGGCCAATATATGATGTTAGCTGAAGTAGAAAAGAATAATTAGCTTTCTAGACCTAAACATCCTGTTTGCGCGAAAAGATCTTAAGACGGAACAATGCTTGCTAATGTTTCTGTGTGTAGGTGTAGAAATGAGGTAATGAGTCAAAAACAGGAGTTACATAGAAAGTGCTGATGCTATTGTTTAGAAAATCCTATATAAGAAATGATATGTCAAAAATAAAGCTGTCAGAAGCTTAACAGAAGCTCCCCAGGAGAGTTGTAAATATCTTGGGAAATACCTGGCTATGGTGACGAGGAAGTTTTGTGCAACAGTGGGTATATTCAATAAGTTTACGGTACAATGTCCGCCCCCATGGCCTCCTAGAAGTATAAATAATGATGTACATTGTTTTGATTATAATGATAGGGTTAGAAAATCTGTGGATGAAATGTTGTATTATTGTTTTTAACATGTTTAAGTTTATGGCTTGATTGAGCAGAATGTGCAGGTACAAAAACACCTTAATCTTCTGAGAAGAATGAGGAAACCGCAGACAGAGTTCCTGACCTAGATGTGAATGTACACAAGAGACGAAAGAGAATGGAGACAACAAGAAAATTACTTAACTTGTTTAACCTGCTGATGTAAACTACTTTTGTTTTTTGGTTTATGTAAGGGACCTTTTGGCATGGGAATATTGTTGTTAAGATTGAAAATGAGATTATTTTACAGTATAAATGCTTTGGAATCATGATATTAAATTTGTCAGATCCTTGCATCCTCTGAGGTGTCTTGTGATCTGTCCACGCCGACTCCGTCTCCCCTTTGGGTGAAACCTGTTCAGCTGGGGCTGGTCCCCGGCAACTTATGCCTGCTTCAGGGGAAAGGTGAGGTGGGGTGACGCATAAAACTCGAGCTTGAAATGAGAACAGATACCCTTCCGAAAACCGAATATGGAATGGACACGACCTACTCCTTGCTCAATCAACTGGACTCACCAGACCCTGTTCATCGCACAAGTATCTATCCGACTAGTAAGCATCTTAAAAGCTAAGTCTTGATATCTCTGTGTAAGTGCATCAAGTGTGTGTAAAGCGGCCTAAAACCAGCAGGGAAAATCAGCTCAGACCCATTCTGAGGATACATTTCCAACATAAAGAAGAAACAAGCAGGGCAAAACAGAGAGAAATTCTTCCAAAATGCGTTCAGGGACTGGCATGCAACCAGGATTGACCACATCTACAGCCCCAGCGGCGGAAGACATAAGGCTGGACACTCTTGGGGCTGAGACGATTGGTGAGGTTGGGAAAGCAAATGCAGACCCTTGAAAGGAATCCTGCGTGCTCCCCATTCCATGGGTCCCAACTCTCCAGGTTCAACGCAATCTTCCGACAGCGAAAGCACTCATTGGAAACCCAGCGGATGCTACACCGTGGGATCGGGAAAGCTTTCTGAAACTCACCTCAGTTTTCATCTCCTGGTGCTCGTGTTCTCCATTCAGGCCCCCTTACTAACAATCTCCCCACTTGGAGACTCGGCGCCTTTCCATGCCTCTTTCGTACCGTCTGCAATTTGTCCGCAGGATGAACTGCAAGAGGGGGAACCAATGAGAGACTCGCTGGAGGTGTTTGGTCGGGCACATGTCACTCTCATTTCCCATCACGAAGAAGAATTCACCAGAGGTTCAGCCTGCCACCGCGGATCGACAATAGGGCGTGAAGCCATCCAGCCGTGTTGCGCCCCACTCACAAAAAAGCGACTTGGGAAATGGAGCTCAGGGGCACTGCACTTCCCAAACCTGCAGAGTTCTAAACGATAACTATCGCCCCAAAATATATTGAGGTCAGGCTACGAAGAGGCGTTGAACGCAAGGCAGAATTGCAGGAAACGGATGTCAACGGGTACATCGGAATGGCCCCGATAGCACATGAAAAGCGCCAGAACGTGGACAATGATGCGGTTGGCCAAAAAGGGCGTATGCGTTTTTTCCTGAATATATTCAGGAAAAAACGCATACGCCCTTTTTGGCCAACCAAGCAACCTGGGAGAGCAAATCAGCACTACAAAGAAATCTCTCGCCCCCCCCCCCGGGGCAAAAGAGCCAGGCGAAAAAAGTCTAAAAACCAGAAAGGCAGGACAGCCCACGGAGTCAAGGGAGCCTTGTTAAGCTGATGGGCGGGATGTCAATGGCCAACAGCCAATCTTCACAAGTGTATCCTCTTTCCCAAAACATGTAAAACACAGAACCACAGAGCATAGGGCACTTCCACACATGGGCGTTGACCTTGGGAAAATGAAAAAATCAACCAGACACAGGGACCCCAAAGTTGAGGGCTGCTGTCTTGACAAGAACCTCCACTCCGGTACACGTTTCATATCCCAGGAAAGAGCCAAGTGGACAAAGACGAGTGGACAAGTGGACAAAGACAAGTGGACAAGTGGACAAGTGGTGCTACGTAGGTCCAATGGAGTGTCACTGAGCCATAAAATCCACGTCATGAGGCTGGTAGCAGCATCCTGAGTGGATTTAGGTACGATCATCCTCAGTGAAATAAGTCCCACAAAAAAAGAAACTTATGATATCACTTATCGAGGGAATGTAAAAATCGCTCCCCATGAACGGAATCCCCAAACAGAACAGAGTCACGCTTTTAGAAAACACACTTATGCCTGCTTCAGGGGAAAGGTGAGGTGGGGTGACACATAAAACTCGAGTTTGAAATGAGCACACATACCCTTCCGAAAACCGAATATGGAATGGACACGACCTACTCCTTGCTCAATCAACTGGACTCACCAGACCCTGTTCATCGCACAAGTATCTATCCGACTAGTAAGCATCTTAAAAGCTAAGTCTTGATATCTCTGTGTAAGTGCATCAAGTGTGTGTAAAGCGGCCTAAAACCAGCAGGGAAAATCAGCTCAGACCCATTCTGAGGATACATTTCCAACATAAAGAAGAAACAAGCAGGGCAAAACAGAGAGAAATTCTTCCAAAAAGCGTTCACGGACTGGCATGCAACCAGGATTGACCACATCTACAGCCCCAGCGGCAGAAGACATAAGGCTGGACACTCTTGGGGCTGAGACGATGGGTGAGGTTGGGAAAGCAAATGCAGACCCTTGAAAGGAATCCTGCGTGCTCCCCATTCCATGGGTCCCAACTCTCCAGGTTCAACGCAATCTTCCGACAGCGAAAGCACTCATTGGAAACCCAGCGGATGCTACACCGTGGGATCGGGAAAGCTTTCTGAAACTCACCTCAGTTTTCATCTCCTGGTGCTCGTGTTCTCCATTCAGGCCCCCTTACTAACAATCTCCCCACTTGGAGACTCGGCGCCTTTCCATGCCTCTTTCGTACCGTCTGCAATTTGTCCGCAGGATGAACTGCAAGAGGGGGAACCAATGAGAGACTCGCTGGAGGTGTTTGGTCGGGCACATGTCACTCTCATTTCCCATCACGAAGAAGAATTCACCAGAGGTTCAGCCTGCCATCGCGGATCGACAATAGGGCGTGAAGCCATCCAGCCGTGTTGCGTCCCACTCACAAAAAAGCGACTTGGGAAATGGAGCTCAGGGGCACTGCACTTCCCAAACCTGCAGAGTTCTAAATGATAACTATCGCCCCAAAATATATTGAGGTCAGGCTACGAAGAGGCGTTGAACGCAAGGCAGAATTGCAGGAAACGGATGTCAACGGGTACATCGGAATGGCCCCGATAGCACATGAAAAGCGCCAGAACGTGGACAATGTTGCGGTTCGCCAAAAAGGGCGTATGCGTTTTTTCCTGAATATATTCAGGAAAAAACGCATACGCCCTTTTTGGCCAACCAAGCAACCTGGGAGAGCAAATCAGCACTACAAAGAAATCTCTCGCCCCCCCCCGGGGCAAAAGGGCCAGGCGAAAAAAGTCTAAAAACCAGAAAGGCAGGACAGGCCACGGAGTCAAGGGAGCCTTGTTAAGCTGATGGGCGGGATGTCAATGGCCAACAGCCAATCTTCACAAGTGTATCCTCTTTCCCAAACCATGTAAAACACAGAACCACAGAGCATAGGGCACTTCCACACATGGGCGTTGACCTTGGGAAAATGAAAAAATCAACCAGACACAGGGACCCCAAAGTTGAGGGCTGCTGTCTTGACAAGAACCTCCACTCCGGTACACGTTTCATATCCCAGGAAAGAGCCAAGTGGACAAAGACAAGTGGACAAGTGGACAAGTGGTGCTACGGAGGTCCAAAGGAGTGTCACTCAGCCATGAAATCCACGTCATGAGGCTGGTAGCAGCATCCTGAGTGGATTTAGGTACGATCATCCTCAGTGAAATAAGTCCCACAAAAAAAGAAACTTATGATATCACTTATCGAGGGAATGTAAAAATCGCTCCCCATGAAATGAATCCCCAAACAGAACAGAGTCACGCTTTTAGAAAACACACTTATGCCTGCTTCAGGGGAAAGGTGAGGTGGGGTGACGCATAAAACTCGAGCTTGAAATGAGCACAGATACCCTTCCGAAAACCGAATATGGAATGGACACGACCTACTCCTTGCTCAATCAACTGGACTCACCAGACCCTGTTCATCGCACAAGTATCTATCCGACTAGTAAGCATCTTAAAAGCTAAGTCTTGATATCTCTGTGTAAGTGCATCAAGTGTGTGTAAAGCGGCCTAAAACCAGCAGGGAAAATCAGCTCAGACCCATTCTGAGGATACATTTCCAACACAAAGAAGAAACAAGCAGGGCAAAACAGAGAGAAATTCTTCCAAAATGCGTTCAGGGACTGGCATGCAACCAGGATTGACCACATCTACAGCCCCAGCGGCGGAAGACATAAGGATGGACACTATTGGGGCTGAGACGATTGGTGAGGTTGGGAAAGCAAATGCAGACCCTTGAAAGGAATCCTGCGTGCTCCCCATTCCATGGGTCCCAACTCCCCAGGTTCAACGCAATCTTCCGACAGCGAAAGCACTCATTGGAAACCCAGCGGATGCTACACCGTGGGATCGGGAAAGCTTTCTGAAACTCACCTCAGTTTTCATCTCCTGGTGCTCGTGTTCTCCATTCAGGCCCCCTTACTAACAATCTCCCCACTTGGAGACTCGGCGCCTTTCCATGCCTCTTTCGTACCGTCTGCAATTTGTCCGCAGGATGAACTGCAAGAGGGGGAACCAATGAGAGACTCGCTGGAGGTGTTTGGTCGGGCACATGTCACTCTCATTTCCCATCACGAAGAAGAATTCACCAGAGGTTCAGCCTGCCACCGCGGATCGACAATAGGGCGTGAAGCCATCCAGCCGTGTTGCGTCCCACTCACAAAAAAGCGACTTGGGAAATGGAGCTCAGGGGCACTGCACTTCCCAAACCTGCAGAGTTCTAAACGATAACTATCGCCCCAAAATATATTGAGGTCAGGCTACGAAGAGGCGTTGAACGCAAGGCAGAATTACAGGAAACGGATGTCAACGGGTACATCGGAATGGCCCCGATAGCACATGAAAAGCGCCAGAACGTGGACAATGATGCGGTTGGCCAAAAAGGGCGTATGCGTTTTTTCCTGAATATATTCAGGAAAAAACGCATACGCCCTTTTTGGCCAACCAAGCAACCTGGGAGAGCAAATCAGCACTACAAAGAAATCTCTCGCCCCCCCCCCGGGGCAAAAGGGCCAGGCGAAAAAAGTCTAAAAACCAGAAAGGCAGGACAGCCCACGGAGTCAAGGGAGCCTTGTTAAGCTGATGGGCGGGATGTCAATGGCCAACAGCCAATCTTCACAAGTGTATCCTCTTTCCCAAACCATGTAAAACACAGAACCACAGAGCATAGGGCACTTCCACACATGGGCGTTGACCTTGGGAAAATGAAAAAATCAACCAGACACAGGGACCCCAATGTTGAGGGCTGCTGTCTTGACAAGAACCTCCACTCCGGTACACGTTTCATATCCCAGGAAAGAGCCAAGTGGACAAAGACGGGTGGACAAGTGGACAAAGACAAGTGAACAAGTGGACAAGTGGTGCTACGTAGGTCCAATGGAGTGTCACTCAGCCATAAAATCCACGTCATGAGGCTGGTAGCAGCATCCTGAGTGGATTTAGGTACGATCATCCTCAGTGAAATAAGTCCCACAAAAAAAGAAACTTATGATATCACTTATCGAGGGAATGTAAAAATCGCTCCCCATGAACGGAATCCCCAAACAGAACAGAGTCACGCTTTTAGAAAACACACTTATGCCTGCTTCAGGGGAAAGGTGAGGTGGGGTGACGCATAAAACTCGAGTTTGAAATGAGCACACATACCCTTCCGAAAACCGAATATGGAATGGACACGACCTACTCCTTGCTCAATCAACTGGACTCACCAGACCCTGTTCATCGCACAAGTATCTATCCGACTAGTAAGCATCTTAAAAGCTAAGTCTTGATATCTCTGTGTAAGTGCATCAAGTGTGTGTAAAGCGGGCTAAAACCAGCAGGGAAAATCAGCTCAGACCCATTCTGAGGATACATTTCCAACATAAAGAAGAAACAAGCAGGGCAAAACAGAGAGAAATTCTTCCAAAATGCGTTCAGGGACTGGCATGCAACCACGATTGACCACATCTACAGCCCCAGCGGCGGAAGACATAAGGCTGGACACTCTTGGGGCTGAGACGATTGGTGAGGTTGGGAAAGCAAATGCAGACCCTTGAAAGGAATCCTGCGTGCTCCCCATTCCATGGGTCCCAACTCTCCAGGTTCAACGCAATCTTCCGACAGCGAAAGCACTCATTGGAAACCCAGCGGATGCTACACCGTGGGATCGGGAAAGCTTTCTGAAACTCACCTCAGTTTTCATCTCCTGGTGCTCGTGTTCTCCATTCAGGCCCCCTTACTAACAATCTCCCCACTTGGAGACTCGGCGCCTTTCCATGCCTCTTTCGTACCGTCTGCAATTTGTCCGCAGGATGAACTGCAAGAGGGGGAACCAATGAGAGACTCGCTGGAGGTGTTTGGTCGGGCACATGTCACTCTCATTTCCCATCACGAAGAAGAATTCACCAGAGGTTCAGCCTGCCACCCCGGATCGACAATAGGGCGTGAAGCCATCCAGCCGTGTTGCGTCCCACTCACAAAAAAGCGACTTGGGAAATGGAGCTCAGGGGCACTGCACTTCCCAAACCTGCAGAGTTCTAAACGATAACTATCGCCCCAAAATATATTGAGGTCAGGCTACGAAGAGGCGTTGAACGCAAGGCAGAATTGCAGGAAACGGATGTCAACGGGTACATCGGAATGGCCCCGATAGCACATGAAAAGCGCCAGAACGTGGACAATGATGCGGTTGGCCAAAAAGGGCGTATGCGTTTTTTCCTGAATATATTCAGGAAAAAACGCATACGCCCTTTTTGGCCAACCAAGCAACCTGGGAGAGCAAATCAGCACTACAAAGAAATCTCTCGACCCCCCCGGGGCAAAAGGGCCAGGCGAAAAAAGTCTAAAAACCAGAAAGGCAGGACAGGCCACGGAGTCAAGGGAGCCTTGTTAAGCTGATGGGCGGGATGTCAATGGCCAACAGCCAATCTTCACAAGTGTATCCTCTTTCCCAAACCATGTAAAACACAGAACCACAGAGCATAGGGCACTTCCACACATGGGCGTTGACCTTGGGAAAATGAAAAAATCAACCAGACACAGGGACCCCAAAGTTGAGGGCTGCTGTCTTGACAAGAACCTCCACTCCGGTACACGTTTCATATCCCAGGAAAGAGCCAAGTGGACAAAGACAAGTGGACAAGTGGACAAGTGGTGCTACGGAGGTCCAAAGGAGTGTCACTCAGCCATGAAATCCACGTCATGAGGCTGGTAGCAGCATCCTGAGTGGATTTAGGTACGATCATCCTCAGTGAAATAAGTCCCACAAAAAAAGAAACTTATGATATCACTTATCGAGGGAATGTAAAAATCGCTCCCCATGAACGGAATCCCCAAACAGAACAGAGTCACGCTTTTAGAAAACACACTTATGCCTGCTTCAGGGGAAAGGTGAGGTGGGGTGACGCATAAAACTCGCGTTTGAAATGAGCACACATACCCTTCCGAAAACCGAATATGGAATGGACACGACCTACTCCTTGCTCAATCAACTGGACTCACCAGACCCTGTTCATCGCACAAGTATCTATCCGACTAGTAAGCATCTTAAAAGCTAAGTCTTGATATCTCTGTGTAAGTGCATCAAGTGTATGTAAAGCGGCCTAAAACCAGCAGGGAAAATCAGCTCAGACCCATTCTGAGGATACATTTCCAACATAAAGAAGAAACAAGCAGGGCAAAACAGAGAGAAATTCTTCCAAAATGCGTTCAGGGACTGGCATGCAACCAGGATTGACCACATCTACAGCCCCACCGGCAGAAGACATAAGGCTGGACACTCTTGGGGCTGAGACGATTGGTGAGGTTGGGAAAGCAAATGCAGACCCTTGAAAGGAATCCTGCGTGCTCCCCATTCCATGGGTCCCAACTCTCCAGGTTCAACGCAATCTTCCGACAGCGAAAGCACTCATTGGAAACCCAGCGGATGCTACACCGTGGGATCGGGAAAGCTTTCTGAAACTCACCTCAGTTTTCATCTCCTGGTGCTCGTGTTCTCCATTCAGGCCCCCTTACTAACAATCTCCCCACTTGGAGACTCGGCGCCTTTCCATGCCTCTATCGTACCGTCTGCAATTTGTCCGCAGGATGAACTGCAAGAGGGGGAACCAATGAGAGACTCGCTGGAGGTGTTTGGTCGGGCACATGTCACTCTCATTTCCCATCACGAAGAAGAATTCACCAGAGGTTCAGCCTGCCACCGCGGATCGACAATAGGGCGTGAAGCCATCCAGCCGTGTTGCGTCCCACTCACAAAAAAGCGACTTGGGAAATGGAGCTCAGGGGCACTGCACTTCCCAAACCCGCAGAGTTCTAAACGATAACTATCGCCCCAAAATATATTGAGGTCAGGCTACGAAGAGGCGTTGAACGCAAGGCAGAATTGCAGGAAACGGATGTCAACGGGTACATCGGAATGGCCCCGATAGCACATGAAAAGCGCCAGAACGTGGACAATGATGCGGTTGGCCAAAAAGGGCGTATGCGTTTTTTCCTGAATATATTCAGGAAAAAACGCATACGCCCTTTTTGGCCAACCAAGCAACCTGGGAGAGCAAATCAGCACTACAAAGAAATCTCTCGCCCCCCCCCCGGGGCAAAAGGGCCAGGCGAAAAAAGTCTAAAAACCAGAAAGGCAGGACAGCCCACGGAGTCAAGGGAGCCTTGTTAAGCTGATGGGCGGGATGTCAATGGCCAACAGCCAATCTTCACAAGTGTATCCTCTTTCCCAAACCATGTAAAACACAGAACCACAGAGCATAGGGCACTTCCACACATGGGCGTTGACCTTGGGAAAATGAAAAAATCAACCAGACACAGGGACCCCAATGTTGAGGGCTGCTGTCTTGACAAGAACCTCCACTCCGGTACACGTTTCATATCCCAGGAAAGAGCCAAGTGGACAAAGACGGGTGGACAAGTGGACAAAGACAAGTGAACAAGTGGACAAGTGGTGCTACGTAGGTCCAATGGAGTGTCACTCAGCCATAAAATCCACGTCATGAGGCTGGTAGCAGCATCCTGAGTGGATTTAGGTACGATCATCCTCAGTGAAATAAGTCCCACAAAAAAAGAAACTTATGATATCACTTATCGAGGGAATGTAAAAATCGCTCCCCATGAACGGAATCCCCAAACAGAACAGAGTCACGCTTTTAGAAAACACACTTATGCCTGCTTCAGGGGAAAGGTGAGGTGGGGTGACGCATAAAACTCGAGTTTGAAATGAGCACACATACCCTTCCGAAAACCGAATATGGAATGGACACGACCTACTCCTTGCTCAATCAACTGGACTCACCAGACCCTGTTCATCGCACAAGTATCTATCCGACTAGTAAGCATCTTAAAAGCTAAGTCTTGATATCTCTGTGTAAGTGCATCAAGTGTGTGTAAAGCGGGCTAAAACCAGCAGGGAAAATCAGCTCAGACCCATTCTGAGGATACATTTCCAACATAAAGAAGAAACAAGCAGGGCAAAACAGAGAGAAATTCTTCCAAAATGCGTTCAGGGACTGGCATGCAACCACGATTGACCACATCTACAGCCCCAGCGGCGGAAGACATAAGGCTGGACACTCTTGGGGCTGAGACGATTGGTGAGGTTGGGAAAGCAAATGCAGACCCTTGAAAGGAATCCTGCGTGCTCCCCATTCCATGGGTCCCAACTCTCCAGGTTCAACGCAATCTTCCGACAGCGAAAGCACTCATTGGAAACCCAGCGGATGCTACACCGTGGGATCGGGAAAGCTTTCTGAAACTCACCTCAGTTTTCATCTCCTGGTGCTCGTGTTCTCCATTCAGGCCCCCTTACTAACAATCTCCCCACTTGGAGACTCGGCGCCTTTCCATGCCTCTTTCGTACCGTCTGCAATTTGTCCGCAGGATGAACTGCAAGAGGGGGAACCAATGAGAGACTCGCTGGAGGTGTTTGGTCGGGCACATGTCACTCTCATTTCCCATCACGAAGAAGAATTCACCAGAGGTTCAGCCTGCCACCCCGGATCGACAATAGGGCGTGAAGCCATCCAGCCGTGTTGCGTCCCACTCACAAAAAAGCGACTTGGGAAATGGAGCTCAGGGGCACTGCACTTCCCAAACCTGCAGAGTTCTAAACGATAACTATCGCCCCAAAATATATTGAGGTCAGGCTACGAAGAGGCGTTGAACGCAAGGCAGAATTGCAGGAAACGGATGTCAACGGGTACATCGGAATGGCCCCGATAGCACATGAAAAGCGCCAGAACGTGGACAATGATGCGGTTGGCCAAAAAGGGCGTATGCGTTTTTTCCTGAATATATTCAGGAAAAAACGCATACGCCCTTTTTGGCCAACCAAGCAACCTGGGAGAGCAAATCAGCACTACAAAGAAATCTCTCGACCCCCCCGGGGCAAAAGGGCCAGGCGAAAAAAGTCTAAAAACCAGAAAGGCAGGACAGGCCACGGAGTCAAGGGAGCCTTGTTAAGCTGATGGGCGGGATGTCAATGGCCAACAGCCAATCTTCACAAGTGTATCCTCTTTCCCAAACCATGTAAAACACAGAACCACAGAGCATAGGGCACTTCCACACATGGGCGTTGACCTTGGGAAAATGAAAAAATCAACCAGACACAGGGACCCCAAAGTTGAGGGCTGCTGTCTTGACAAGAACCTCCACTCCGGTACACGTTTCATATCCCAGGAAAGAGCCAAGTGGACAAAGACAAGTGGACAAGTGGACAAGTGGTGCTACGGAGGTCCAAAGGAGTGTCACTCAGCCATGAAATCCACGTCATGAGGCTGGTAGCAGCATCCTGAGTGGATTTAGGTACGATCATCCTCAGTGAAATAAGTCCCACAAAAAAAGAAACTTATGATATCACTTATCGAGGGAATGTAAAAATCGCTCCCCATGAACGGAATCCCCAAACAGAACAGAGTCACGCTTTTAGAAAACACACTTATGCCTGCTTCAGGGGAAAGGTGAGGTGGGGTGACGCATAAAACTCGCGTTTGAAATGAGCACACATACCCTTCCGAAAACCGAATATGGAATGGACACGACCTACTCCTTGCTCAATCAACTGGACTCACCAGACCCTGTTCATCGCACAAGTATCTATCCGACTAGTAAGCATCTTAAAAGCTAAGTCTTGATATCTCTGTGTAAGTGCATCAAGTGTATGTAAAGCGGCCTAAAACCAGCAGGGAAAATCAGCTCAGACCCATTCTGAGGATACATTTCCAACATAAAGAAGAAACAAGCAGGGCAAAACAGAGAGAAATTCTTCCAAAATGCGTTCAGGGACTGGCATGCAACCAGGATTGACCACATCTACAGCCCCACCGGCAGAAGACATAAGGCTGGACACTCTTGGGGCTGAGACGATTGGTGAGGTTGGGAAAGCAAATGCAGACCCTTGAAAGGAATCCTGCGTGCTCCCCATTCCATGGGTCCCAACTCTCCAGGTTCAACGCAATCTTCCGACAGCGAAAGCACTCATTGGAAACCCAGCGGATGCTACACCGTGGGATCGGGAAAGCTTTCTGAAACTCACCTCAGTTTTCATCTCCTGGTGCTCGTGTTCTCCATTCAGGCCCCCTTACTAACAATCTCCCCACTTGGAGACTCGGCGCCTTTCCATGCCTCTATCGTACCGTCTGCAATTTGTCCGCAGGATGAACTGCAAGAGGGGGAACCAATGAGAGACTCGCTGGAGGTGTTTGGTCGGGCACATGTCACTCTCATTTCCCATCACGAAGAAGAATTCACCAGAGGTTCAGCCTGCCACCGCGGATCGACAATAGGGCGTGAAGCCATCCAGCCGTGTTGCGTCCCACTCACAAAAAAGCGACTTGGGAAATGGAGCTCAGGGGCACTGCACTTCCCAAACCCGCAGAGTTCTAAACGATAACTATCGCCCCAAAATATATTGAGGTCAGGCTACGAAGAGGCGTTGAACGCAAGGCAGAATTGCAGGAAACGGATGTCAACGGGTACATCGGAATGGCCCCGATAGCACATGAAAAGCGCCAGAACGTGGACAATGATGCGGTTGGCCAAAAAGGGCGTATGCGTTTTTTCCTGAATATATTCAGGAAAAAACGCATACGCCCTTTTTGGCCAACCAAGCAACCTGGGAGAGCAAATCAGCACTACAAAGAAATCTCTCGCCCCCCCCCCCGGGGCAAAAGGGCCAGGCGAAAAAAGTCTAAAAACCAGAAAGGCAGGACAGCCCACGGAGTCAAGGGAGCCTTGTTAAGCTGATGGGCGGGATGTCAATGGCCAACAGCCAATCTTCACAAGTGTATCCTCTTTCCCAAACCATGTAAAACACAGAACCACAGAGCATAGGGCACTTCCACACAGGGGGGTTGACCTTGGGAAAATGAAAAAATCAACCAGACACAGGGACCCCAATGTTGAGGGCTGCTGTCTTGACAAGAACCTCCACTCCGGTACACGTTTCATATCCCAGGAAAGAGCCAAGTGGACAAAGACAAGTGGACAAGTGGACAAAGACAAGTGAACAAGTGGACAAGTGGTGCTACGTAGGTCCAATGGAGTGTCACTCAGCCATGAAATCCACGTCATGAGGCTGGTAGCAGCATCCTGAGTGGATTTAGGTACGATCATCCTCAGTGAAATAAGTCCCACAAAAAAAGAAACTTATGATATCACTTATCGAAGGAATGTAAAAATCGCTCCCCATGAACGGAATCCCCAAACAGAACAGAGTCACGCTTTTAGAAAACACACTTATGCCTGCTTCAGGGGAAAGGTGAGGTGGGGTGACGCATAAAACTCGAGTTTGAAATGAGCACAGATACCCTTCCGAAAACCGAATATGGAATGGACACGACCTACTCCTTGCTCAATCAACTGGACTCACCAGACCCTGTTCATCGCACAAGTATCTATCCGACTAGTAAGCATCTTAAAAGCTAAGTCTTGATATCTCTGTGTAAGTGCATCAAGTGTGTATAAAGCGGCCTAAAACCAGCAGGGAAAATCAGCTCAGACCCATTCTGAGGATACATTTCCAACATAAAGAAGAAACAAGCAGGGCAAAACAGAGAGAAATTCTTCCAAAATGCGTTCAGGGACTGGCATGCAACCAGGATTGACCACATCTACAGCCCCAGCGGCGGAAGACATAAGGCTGGACACTCTTGGGGCTGAGACGATTGGTGAGGTTGGGAAAGCAAATGCAGACCCTTGAAAGGAATCCTGCGTGCTCCCCATTCCATGGGTCCCAACTCTCCAGGTTCAACGCAATCTTCCGACAGCGAAAGCACTCATTGGAAACCCAGCGGATGCTACACCGAGGGATCGGGAAAGCTTTCTGAAACTCACCTCAGTTTTCATCTCCTGGTGCTCGTGTTCTCCATTCAGGCCCCCTTACTAACAATCTCCCCACTTGGAGACTCGGCGCCTTTCCATGCCTCTTTCGTACCGTCTGCAATTTGTCCGCAGGATGAACTGCAAGAGGGGGAACCAATGAGAGACTCGCTGGAGGTGTTTGGTCGGGCACATGTCACTCTCATTTCCCATCACGAAGAAGAATTCACCAGAGGTTCAGCCTGCCACCGCGGATCGACAAGAGGGCGTGAAGCCATCCAGCCGTGTTGCGTCCCACTCACAAAAAAGCGACTTGGGAAATGGAGCTCAGGGGCACTGCACTTCCCAAACCTGCAGAGTTCTAAACGATAACTATCGCCCCAAAATATATTGAGGTCAGGCTACGAAGAGGCGTTGAACGCAAGGCAGAATTGCAGGAAACGGATGTCAACGGGTACATCGGAATGGCCCCGATAGCACATGAAAAGCGCCAGAAAGTGGACAATGATGCGGTTGGCCAAAAAGGGCGTATGCGTTTTTTCCTGAATATATTCAGGAAAAAACGCATACGCCCTTTTTGGCCAACCAAGCAACCTGGGAGAGCAAATCAGCACTACAAAGAAATCTCTCGACCCCCCCGGGGCAAAAGGGCCAGGCGAAAAAAGTCTAAAAACCAGAAAGGCAGGACAGCCCACGGACTCAAGGGAGCCTTGTTAAGCTGATGGGCGGGATGTCAATGGCCAACAGCCAATCTTCACAAGTGTATCCTCTTTCCCAAACCATGTAAAACACAGAACCACAGAGCATAGGGCACTTCCACACATGGGCGTTGACCTTGGGAAAATGAAAAAATCAACCAGACACAGGGACCCCAAAGTTGAGGGCTGCTGTCTTGACAAGAACCTCCACTCCGGTACACGTTTCATATCCCAGGAAAGAGCCAAGTGGACAAAGACAAGTGGACAAGTGGACAAGTGGTGCTACGGAGGTGCAATGGAGTGTCACTCAGCCATGAAATCCACGTCATGAGGCTGGTAGCAGCATCCTGAGTGGATTTAGGTACGATCATCCTCAGTGAAATAACTCCCACAAAAAAAGAAACTTATGATATCACTTATCGAGGGAATGTAAAAATCGCTCCCCATGAAATGAATCCCCAAACAGGACAGAGTCACGCTTTTAGAAAACACACTTATGCCTGCTTCAGGGGAAAGGTGAGGTGGGGTGACGCATAAAACTCGAGCTTGAAATGAGCACAGATACCCTTCCGAAAACCGAATATGGAATGGACACGACCTACTCCTTGCTCCATCAACTGGACTCACCAGACCCTGTTCATCGCACAAGTATCTATCCGACTAGTAAGCATCTTAAAAGCTAAGTCTTGATATCTCTGTGTAAGTGCATCAAGTGTGTGTAAAGCGGCCTAAAACCAGCAGGGAAAATCAGCTCAGACCCATTCTGAGGATACATTTCCAACATAAAGAAGAAACAAGCAGGGCAAAACAGAGAGAAATTCTTCCAAAATGCGTTCAGGGACTGGCATGCAACCAGGATTGACCACATCTACAGCCCCAGCGGCGGAAGACATAAGGCTGGACACTCTTGGGGCTGAGACGATTGGTGAGGTTGGGAAAGCAAATGCAGACCCTTGAAAGGAATCCTGCGTGCTCCCCATTCCATGGGTCCCAACTCTCCAGGTTCAACGCAATCTTCCGACAGCGAAAGCACTCATTGGAAACCCAGCGGATGCTACACCGTGGGATCGGGAAAGCTTTCTGAAACTCACCTCAGTTTTCATCTCCTGGTGCTCGTGTTCTCCATTCAGGCCCCCTTACTAACAATCTCCCCACTTGGAGACTCGGCGCCTTTCCATGCCTCTTTCGTACCGTCTGCAATTTGTCCGCAGGATGAACTGCAAGAGGGGGAACCAATGAGAGACTCGCTGGAGGTGTTTGGTCGGGCACATGTCACTCTCATTTCCCATCGCGAAGAAGAATTCACCAGAGGCTCAGCCTGCCACCCCGGATCGACAATAGGGCGTGAAGCCATCCAGCCGTGTTGCGTCCCACTCACAAAAAAGCGACTTGGGAAATGGAGCTCAGGGGCACTGCACTTCCCAAACCTGCAGAGTTCTAAACGATAACTATCGCCCCAAAATATATTGATGTCAGGCTACGAAGAGGCGTTGAACGCAAGGCAGAACTGAAGGAAACGGAGGTCAACGGGTACATCGGAATGGCCCCGATAGCACATGAAAAGCGCCAGAACGTGGACAATGATGCGGTTGGCCAAAAAGGGCGTATGCGTTTTTTCCTGAATATATTCAGGAAAAAACGCATACGCCCTTTTTGGCCAACCAAGCAACCTGGGAGAGCAAATCAGCACTACAAAGAAATCTCTCGCCCCCCCCGGGGCAAAAGGGCCAGGCGAAAAAAGTCTAAAATCCAGAAAGGCAGGAGAGGCCACGGAGTCAAGGGAGCCTTGTTAAGCTGATGGGCGGGATGTCAATGGCCAACAGCCAATCTTCACAAGTGTATCCTCTTTCCCAAACCATGTAAAACACAGAACCACAGAGCATAGGGCACTTCCACACATGGGCGTTGACCTTGGGAAAATGAAAAAATCAACCAGACACAGGGACCCCAATGTTGAGGGCTGCTGTCTTGACAAGAACCTCCACTCCGGTACACGTTTCATATCCCAGGAAAGAGCCAAGTGGACAAAGACAAGTGGACAAGTGGACAAAGACAAGTGAACAAGTGGACAAGTGGTGCTACGTAGGTCCAATGGAGTGTCACTCAGCCATAAAATCCACGTCATGAGGCTGGTAGCAGCATCCTGAGTGGATTTAGGTACGATCATCCTCAGTGAAATAAGTCCCACAAAAAAAGAAACTTATGATATCACTTATCGAGGGAATGTAAAAATCGCTCCCCATGAACGGAATCCCCAAACAGAACAGAGTCACGCTTTTAGAAAACACACTTATGCCTGCTTCAGGGGAAAGGTGAGGTGGGGTGACGCATAAAACTCGAGTTTGAAATGAGCACACATACCCTTCCGAAAACCGAATATGGAATGGACACGACCTACTCCTTGCTCAATCAACTGGACTCACCAGACCCTGTTCATCGCACAAGTATCTATCCGACTAGTAAGCATCTTAAAAGCTAAGTCTTGATATCTCTGTGTAAGTGCATCAAGTGTGTGTAAAGCGGCCTAAAACCAGCAGGGAAAATCAGCTCAGACCCATTCTGAGGATACATTTCCAACATAAAGAAGAAACAAGCAGGGCAAAACAGAGAGAAATTCTTCCAAAATGCGTTCAGGGACTGGCATGCAACCAGGATTGACCACATCTACAGCCCCAGCGGCAGAAGACATAAGGCTGGACACTCTTGGGGCTGAGACGATGGGTGAGGTTGGGAAAGCAAATGCAGACCCTTGAAAGGAATCCTGCGTGCTCCCCATTCCATGGGTCCCAACTCTCCAGGTTCAACGCAATCTTCCGACAGCGAAAGCACTCATTGGAAACCCAGCGGATGCTACACCGTGGGATCGGGAAAGCTTTCTGAAACTCACCTCAGTTTTCATCTCCTGGTGCTCGTGTTCTCCATTCAGGCCCCCTTACTAACAATCTCCCCACTTGGAGACTCGGCGCCTTTCCATGCCTCGTTCGTAGCGTCTGCAATTTCTCCGCAGGATGAACTGCAAGAGGGGGAACCAATGAGAGACTCGCTGGAGGTGTTTGGTCGGGCACATGTCACTCTCATTTCCCATCACGAAGAAGAATTCACCAGAGGTTCAGCCTGCCACCGCGGATCGACAATAGGGTGTGAAGCCATCCAGCCGTGTTGCGTCCCACTCACAAAAAAGCGACTTGGGAAATGGAGCTCAGGGGCACTGCACTTCCCAAACCTGCAGAGTTCTAAACGATAACTATCGCCCCAAAATATATTGAGGTCAGGCTACGAACAGGCACTGAACGTAAGGCAGAATTGCAGGAAACGGATGTCAACGGGTACATCGGAATGGCCCCGATAGCACATGAAAAGCGCCAGAACGTGGACAATGATGCGGTTGGCCAAAAAGGGCGTATGCGTTTTTTCCTGAATATATTCAGGAAAAAACGCATACGCCCTTTTTGGCCAACCAAGCAACCTGGGAGAGCAAATCAGCACTACAAAGAAATCTCTCGACCCCCCCGGGGCAAAAGGGCCAGGCGAAAAAAGTCTAAAAACCAGAAAGGCAGGACAGCCCACGGAATCAAGGGAGCCTTGTTAAGCTGATGGGCGGGATGTCAATGGCCAACAGCCAATCTTCACAAATGTATCCTCTTTCCCAAACCATGTAAAACACAGAACCACAGAGCATAGGGCACTTCCACACATGGGCGTTGACCTTGGGAAAATGAAAAAATCAACCAGACACAGGGACCCCAAAGTTGAGGGCTGCTGTCTTGACAAGAACCTCCACTCCGGTACACGTTTCATATCCCAGGAAAGAGCCAAGTGGACAAAGACGAGTGGACAAGTGAACAAAGACAAGTGGACAAGTGGACAAGTGGTGCTACGTAGGTCCAATGGAGTGTCACTCAGCCATGAAATCCACGTCATGAGGCTGGTAGCAGCATCCTGAGTGGATTTCGGTACGATCATCCTCAGTGAAATAAGTCCCACAAAAAAAGAAACTTATGATATCACTTATCGAGGGAATGTAAAAATCGCTCCCATTGAACGGAATCCCCAAACAGAACAGAGTCACGCTTTTAGAAAACACACTTATGCCTGCTTCAGGGGAAAGGTGAGGTGGGGTGACGCATAAAACTCGAGTTTGAAATGAGCACACATACCCTTCCGAAAACCGAATATGGAATGGACACGACCTACTCCTTGCTCAATCAACTGGACTCACCAGACCCTGTTCATCGCACAAGTATCTATCCGACTAGTAAGCATCTTAAAAGCTAAGTCTTGATATCTCTGTGTAAGTGCATCAAGTGTGTGTAAAGCGGCCTAAAACCAGCAGGGAAAATCAGCTCAGACCCATTCTGAGGATACATTTCCAACATAAAGAAGAAACAAGCAGGGCAAAACAGAGAGAAATTCTTCCAAAATGCGTTCAGGGACTGGCATGCAACCAGGATTGACCACATCTACAGCCCCAGTGGCAGAAGACATAAGGCTGGACACTCTTGGGGCTGAGACGATGGGTGAGGTTGGGAAAGCAAATGCAGACCCTTGAAAGGAATCCTGCGTGCTCCCCATTCCATGGGTCCCAACTCTCCAGGTTCAACGCAATCTTCCGACAGCGAAAGCACTCATTGGAAACCCAGCGGATGCTACACCGTGGGATCGGGAAAGCTTTCTGAAACTCACCTCAGTTTTCATCTCCTGGTGCTCGTGTTCTCCATTCAGGCCCCCTTACTAACAATCTCCCCACTTGGAGACTCGGCGCCTTTCCATGCCTCTTTCGTACCGTCTGCAATTTGTCCGCAGGATGAACTGCAAGAGGGGGAACCAATGAGAGACTCGCTGGAGGTGTTTGGTCGGGCACATGTCACTCTCATTTCCCATCACGAAGAAGAATTCACCAGAGGTTCAGCCTGCCACCGCGGATCGACAATAGGGTGTGAAGCCATCCAGCCGTGTTGCGTCCCACTCACAAAAAAGCGACTTGGGAAATGGAGCTCAGGGGCACTGCACTTCCCAAACCTGCAGAGTTCTAAACGATAACTATCGCCCCAAAATATATTGAGGTCAGGCTACGAACAGGCACTGAACGTAAGGCAGAATTGCAGGAAACGGATGTCAACGGGTACATCGGAATGGCCCCGATAGCACATGAAAAGCGCCAGAACGTGGACAGTGATGCGGTTGGCCAAAAAGGGCGTATGCGTTTTTTCCTGAATATATTCAGGAAAAAACGCATACGCCCTTTTTGGCCAACCAAGCAACCTGGGAGAGCAAATCAGCACTACAAAGAAATCTCTCGCCCCCCCCGGGGCAAAAGGGCCAGGCGAAAAAAGTCTAAAAACCAGAAAGGCAGGACAGCCCAGGGAGTCAAGGGAGCCTTGTTAAGCTGATGGGCGGGATGTCAATGGCCAACAGCCAATCTTCCCAAATGTATCCTCTTTCCCAAGCCATGTAAAACACAGAACCACAGAGCATAGGGCACTTCCACACATGGGCGTTGACCTTGGGAAAATGAAAAAATCAACCAGACACAGGGACCCCAAAGTTGAGGGCTGCTGTCTTGACAAGAACCTCCACTCCGGTACACGTTTCATATCCCAGGTAAGAGCCAAGTGGAAAAAGACGAGTGGACAAGTGGACAAAGACAAGTGGACAAGTGGACAAGTGGTGCTACGTAGGTCCAATGGAGTGTCACTCAGCCATGAAATCCACGTCATGAGGCTGGTAGCAGCATCCTGAGTGGATTTAGGTACGATCATCCTCAGTGAAATAAGTCCCACAAAAAAAGAAACTTATGATATCACTTATCGAGGGAATGTAAAAATCGCTCCCCATGAACGGAATCCCCAAACAGAACAGAGTCACGCTTTTAGAAAACACACTTATGCCTGCTTCAGGGGAAAGGTGAGGTGGGGTGACGCATAAAACTCGAGTTTGAAATGAGCACAGATACCCTTCCGAAAACCGAATATGGAATGGACACGACCTACTCCTTGCTCAATCAACTGGACTCACCAGACCCTGTTCATCGCACAAGTATCTATCCGACTAGTAAGCATCTTAAAAGCTAAGTCTTGATATCTCTGTGTAAGTGCATCAAGTGTGTGTAAAGCGGCCTAAAACCAGCAGGGAAAATCAGCTCAGACCCATTCTGAGGATACATTTCCAACATAAAGAAGAAACAAGCAGGGCAAAACAGAGAGAAATTCTTCCAAAATGCGTTCAGGGACTGGCATGCAACCAGGATTGACCACATCTACAGCCCCAGCGGCAGAAGACATAAGGCTGGACACTCTTGGGGCTGAGACGATGGGTGAGGTTGGGAAAGCAAATGCAGACCCTTGAAAGGAATCCTGCTTGCTCCCCATTCCATGGGTCCCAACTCTCCAGGTTCAACGCAATCTTCCGACAGCGAAAGCACTCATTGGAAACCCAGCGGATGCTACACCGTGGGATCGGGAAAGCTTTCTGAAACTCACCTCAGTTTTCATCTCCTGGTGCTCGTGTTCTCCATTCAGGCCCCCTTACTAACAATCTCCCCACTTGGAGACTCGGCGCCTTTCCATGCCTCGTTCGTAGCGTCTGCAATTTGTCCGCAGGATGAACTGCAAGAGGGGGAACCAATGAGAGACTCGCTGGAGGTGTTTGGTCGGGCACATGTCACTCTCATTTCCCATCACGAAAAAGAATTCACCAGAGGTTCAGCCTGCCACCGCGGATCGACAATAGGGCGTGAAGCCATCCAGCCGTGTTGCGTTCCACTCACAAAAAAGCGACTTGGGAAATGGAGCTCAGGGGCACTGCACTTCCCAAACCTGCAGAGTTCTAAACGATAACTATCGCCCCAAAATATATTGAGGTCAGGCTACGAACAGGCACTGAACGCAAGGCAGAATTGCAGGAAACGGATGTCAACGGGTACATCGGAATGGCCCCGATAGCACATGAAAAGCGCCAGAACGTGGACAATGATGCGGTTGGCCAAAAAGGGCGTATGCGTTTTTTCCTGAATATATTCAGGAAAGAACGCATACGCCCTTTTTGGCCAACCAAGCAACCTGGGAGAGCAAATCAGCACTACAAAGAAATCTCTCGACCCCCCCGGGGCAAAAGGGCCAGGCGAAAAAAGTCTAAAAACCAGAAAGGCAGGACAGGCCACGGAGTCAAGGGAGCCTTGTTAAGCTGATGGGCGGGATGTCAATGGCCAACAGCCAATCTTCACAAGTGTATCCTCTTTCCCAAACCATGTAAAACACAAAACCACAGAGCATAGGGCACTTCCACACATGGGCGTTGACCTTGGGAAAATGAAAAAATCAACCAGACACAGGGACCCCAAAGTTGAGGGCTGCTGTCTTGACAAGAACCTCCACTCCGGTACACGTTTCATATCCCAGGAAAGAGCCAAGTGGACAAAGACGAGTGGACAAGTGGACAAAGACAAGTGGACAAGTGGACAAGTGGTGCTACGTAGGTCCAATGGAGTGTCACTCAGCCATGAAATCCACGTCATGAGGCTGGTAGCAGCATCCTGAGTGGATTTCGGTACGATCATCCTCAGTGAAATAAGTCCCACAAAAAAAGAAACTTATGATATCACTTATCGAGGGAATGTAAAAATCGCTCCCCATGAACGGAATCCCCAAACAGAACAGAGTCACGCTTTTAGAAAACACACTTATGCCTGCTTCAGGGGAAAGGTGAGGTGGGGTGACGCATAAAACTCGAGTTTGAAATGAGCACAGATACCCTTCCGAAAACCGAATATGGAATGGACACGACCTACTCCTTGCTCAATCAACTGGACTCACCAGACCCTGTTCATCGCACAAGTATCTATCCGACTAGTAAGCATCTTAAAAGCTAAGTCTTGATATCTCTGTGTAAGTGCATCAAGTGTGTGTAAAGCGGCCTAAAACCAGCAGGGAAAATCAGCTCAGACCCATTCTGAGGATACATTTCCAACATAAAGAAGAAACAAGCAGGGCAAAACAGAGAGAAATTCTTCCAAAATGCGTTCAGGGACTGGCATGCAACCAGGATTGACCACATCTACAGCCCCAGCGGCAGAAGACATAAGGCTGGACACTCTTGGGGCTGAGACGATGGGTGAGGTTGGGAAAGCAAATGCAGACCCTTGAAAGGAATCCTGCGTGCTCCCCATTCCATGGGTCCCAACTCTCCAGGTTCAACGCAATCTTCCGACAGCGAAAGCACTCATTGGAAACCCAGCGGATGCTACACCGTGGGATCGGGAAAGCTTTCTGAAACTCACCTCAGTTTTCATCTCCTGGTGCTCGTGTTCTCCATTCAGGCCCCCTTACTAACAATCTCCCCACTTGGAGACTCGGCGACTTTCCATGCCTCTTTCGTACCGTCTGCAATTTCTCCGCAGGATGAACTGCAAGAGGGGGAACCAATGAGAGACTCGCTGGAGGTGTTTGGTCGGGCACATGTCACTCTCATTTCCCATCACGAAGAAGAATTCACCAGAGGTTCAGCCTGCCACCGCGGATCGACAATAGGGTGTGAAGCCATCCAGCCGTGTTGCGTCCCACTCACAAAAAAGCGACTTGGGAAATGGAGCTCAGGGGCACTGCACTTCCCAAACCTGCAGAGTTCTAAACGATAACTATCGCCCCAAAATATATTGAGGTCAGGCTACGAACAGGCACTGAACGTAAGGCAGAATTGCAGGAAACGGATGTCAACGGGTACATCGGAATGGCCCCGATAGCACATGAAAAGCGCCAGAACGTGGACAATGATGCGGTTGGCCAAAAAGGGCGTATGCGTTTTTTCCTGAATATATTCAGGAAAAAACGCATACGCCCTTTTTGGCCAACCAAGCAACCTGGGAGAGCAAATCAGCACTACAAAGAAATCTCTCGCCCCCCCCGGGGCAAAAGGGCCAGGCGAAAAAAGTCTAAAAACCAGAAAGGCAGGACAGCCCACGGAGTCAAGGGAGCCTTGTTAAGCTGATGGGCGGGATGTCAATGGCCAACAGCCAATCTTCACAAGTGTATCCTCTTTCCCAAACCATGTAAAACACAGAACCACAGAGCATAGGGCACTTCCACACATGGGCGTTGACCTTGGGAAAATGAAAAAATCAACCAGACACAGGGACCCCAAAGTTGAGGGCTGCTGTCTTGACAAGAACCTCCACTCCGGTACACGTTTCATATCCCAGGAAAGAGCCAAGTGGACAAAGACGAGTGGACAAGTGGACAAAGACAAGTGGACAAGTGGACAAGTGGTGCTACGTAGGTCCAATGGAGTGTCACTCAGCCATGAAATCCACGTCATGAGGCTGGTAGCAGCATCCTGAGTGGATTTAGGTACGATCATCCTCAGTGAAATAAGTCCCACAAAAAAAGAAACTTATGATATCACTTATCGAGGGAATGTAAAAATCGCTCCCCATGAACGGAATCCCCAAAAAGAACAGAGTCACGCTTTTAGAAAACACACTTATGCCTGCTTCAGGGGAAAGGTGAGGTGGGGTGACGCATAAAACTCGAGTTTGAAATGAGCACAGATACCCTTCCGAAAACCGAATATGGAATGGACACGACCTACTCCTTGCTAAATCAACTGGACTCACCAGACCCTGTTCATCGCACAAGTATCTATCCGACTAGTAAGCATCTTAAAAGCTAAGTCTTGATATCTCTGTGTAAGTGCATCAAGTGTGTGTAAAGCGGCCTAAAACCAGCAGGGAAAATCAGCTCAGACCCATTCTGAGGATACATTTCCAACATAAAGAAGAAACAAGCAGGGCAAAACAGAGAGAAATTCTTCCAAAATGCGTTCAGGGACTGGCATGCAACCAGGATTGACCACATCTACAGCCCCAGCGGCAGAAGACATAAGGCTGGACACTCTTGGGGCTGAGACGATGGGTGAGGTTGGGAAAGCAAATGCAGACCCTTGAAAGGAATCCTGCGTGCTCCCCATTCCATGGGTCCCAACTCTCCAGGTTCAACGCAATCTTCCGACAGCGAAAGCACTCATTGGAAACCCAGCGGATGCTACACCGTGGGATCGGGAAAGCTTTCTGAAACTCACCTCAGTTTTCATCTCCTGGTGCTCGTGTTCTCCATTCAGGCCCCCTTACTAACAATCTCCCCACTTGGAGACTCGGCGCCTTTCAATGCCTCGTACGTACCGTCTGCAATTTGTCCGCAGGATGAACTGCAAGAGGGGGAACCAATGAGAGACTCGCTGGAGGTGTTTGGTCGGGCACATGTCACTCTCATTTCCCATCACGAAAAAGAATTCACCAGAGGTTCAGCCTGCCACCGCGGATCGACAATAGGGCGTGAAGCCATCCAGCCGTGTTGCATGCCACTCACAAAAAAGCGACTTGGGAAATGGAGCTCAGGGGCACTGCACTTCCCAAACCTGCAGAGTTCTAAACGATAACTATCGCCCCAAAATATATTGAGGTCAGGCTACGAACAGGCACTGAACGCAAGGCAGAATTGCAGGAAACGGATGTCAACGGGTACATCGGAATGGCCCCGATAGCACATGAAAAGCGCCAGAACGTGGACAATGATGCGGTTGGCCAAAAAGGGCGTATGCGTTTTTTCCTGAATATATTCAGGAAAAAACGCATACGCCCTTTTTGGCCAACCAAGCAACCTGGGAGAGCAAATCAGCACTACAAAGAAATCTCTCGACCCCCCCGGGGCAAAAGGGCCAGGCGAAAAAAGTCTAAAAACCAGAAAGGCAGGACAGGCCACGGAGTTAAGGGAGCCTTGTTAAGCTGATGGGCGGGATGTCAATGGCCAACAGCCAATCTTCACAAGTGTATCCTCTTTCCCAAACCATGTAAAACACAGAACCACAGAGCATAGGGCACTTCCACACATGGGCGTTGACCTTGGGAAAATGAAAAAATCAACCAGACACAGGGACCCCAAAGTTGAGGGCTGCTGTCTTGACAAGAACCTCCACTCCGGTACACGTTTCATATCCCAGGAAAGAGCCAAGTGGACAAAGACGAGTGGACAAGTGGACAAAGACAAGTGGATAAGTGGACAAGTGGTGCTACGTAGGTCCAATGGAGTGTCACTCAGCCATGAAATCCACGTCATGAGGCTGGTAGCAGCATCCTGAGTGGATTTAGGTACGATCATCCTCAGTGAAATAAGTCCCACAAAAAAAGAAACTTATGATATCACTTATCGAGGGAATGTAAAAATCGCTCCCCATGAACGGAATCCCCAAACAGAACAGAGTCACGCTTTTAGAAAACACACTTATGCCTGCTTCAGGGGAAAGGTGAGGTGGGGTGACGCATAAAACTCGAGTTTGAAATGAGCACACATACCCTTCCGAAAACCGAATATGGAATGGACACGACCTACTCCTTGCTCAATCAACTGGACTCACCAGACCCTGTTCATCGCACAAGTATCTATCCGACTAGTAAGCATCTTAAAAGCTAAGTCTTGATATCTCTGTGTAAGTGCATCAAGTGTGTGTAGAGCGGCCTAAAACCAGCAGGGAAAATCAGCTCAGACCCATTCTGAGGATACATTTCCAACATAAAGAAGAAACAAGCAGGGCAAAACAGAGAGAAATTCTTCCAAAATGCGTTCAGGGACTGGCATGCAACCAGGATTGACCACATCTACAGCCCCAGCGGCAGAAGACATAAGGCTGGACACTCTTGGGGCTGAGACGATGGGTGAGGTTGGGAAAGCAAATGCAGACCCTTGAAAGGAATCCTGCGTGCTCCCCATTCCATGGGTCCCAACTCTCCAGGTTCAACGCAATCTTCCGACAGCGAAAGCACTCATTGGAAACCCAGCGGATGCTACACCGTGGGATCGGGAAAGCTTTCTGAAACTCACCTCAGTTTTCATCTCCTGGTGCTCGTGTTCTCCATTCAGGCCCCCTTACTAACAATATCCCCACTTGGAGACTCGGCGCCTTTCCATGCCTCTTTCGTACCGTCTGCAATTTGTCCAAAGGATGAACTGCAAGAGGGGGAACCAATGAGAGACTCGCTGGAGGTGTTTGGTCGGGCACATGTCACTCTCATTTCCCATCACGAAGAAGAATTCACCAGAGGTTCAGCCTGCCACCGCGGATCGACAATAGGGTGTGAAGCAATCCAGCCGTGTTGCGTCCCACTCACAAAAAAGCGACTTGGGAAATGGAGCTCAGGGGCACTGCACTTCCCAAACCTGCAGAGTTCTAAACGATAACTATCGCCCCAAAATATATTGAGGTCAGGCTACGAACAGGCACTGAACGTAAGGCAGAATTGCAGGAAACGGATGTCAACGGGTACATCGGAATGGCCCCGATAGCACATGAAAAGCGCCAGAACGTGGACAATGATGCGGTTGGCCAAAAAGGGCGTATGCGTTTTTTCCTGAATATATTCAGGAAAAAACGCATACGCCCTTTTTGGCCAACCAAGCAACCTGGGAGAGCAAATCAGCACTACAAAGAAATCTCTCGCCCCCCCCGGGGCAAAAGGGCCAGGCGAAAAAAGTCTAAAAACCAGAAAGGCAGGACAGCCCACGGAGTCAAGGGAGCCTTGTTAAGCTGATGGGCGGGATGTCAATGGCCAACAGCCAATCTTCACAAATGTATCCTCTTTCCCAAACCATGTAAAACACAGAACCACAGAGCATAGGGCACTTCCACACATGGGCGTTGACCTTGGGAAAATGAAAAAATCAACCAGACACAGGGACCCCAAAGTTGAGGGCTGCTGTCTTGACAAGAACCTCCACTCCGGTACACGTTTCATATCCCAGGAAAGAGCCAAGTGGACAAAGACAAGTGGACAAGTGGACAAGTGGTGCTACGGAGGTCCAAAGGAGTGTCACTCAGCCATGAAATCCACGTCATGTGGCTGGTAGCAGCATCCTGAGTGGATTTAGATACGATCATCCTGAGTGAAATAAGTCCCACAAAAAAAGAAACTTATGATATCACTTATCGAGGGAATGTAAAAATCGCTCCCCATGAACGGAATCCCCAAACAGAACAGAGTCACGCTTTTAGAAAACACACTTATGCCTGCTTCAGGGGAAAGGTGAGGTGGGGTGACGCATAAAACTCGAGTTTGAAATGAGCACAGATACCCTTCCGAAAACCGAATATGGAATGGACACGACCTACTCCTTGCTCAATCAACTGGACTCACCAGACCCTGTTCATCGCACAAGTATCTATCCGACTAGTAAGCATCTTAAAAGCTAAGTCTTGATATCTCTGTGTAAGTGCATCAAGTGTGTGTAAAGCGGCCTAAAACCAGCAGGGAAAATCAGCTCAGACCCATTCTGAGGATACATTTCCAACATAAAGAAGAAACAAGCAGGGCAAAACAGAGAGAAATTCTTCCAAAATGCGTTCAGGGACTGGCAT
Source organism: Kogia breviceps (assembly GCF_026419965.1). NCBI lineage: Eukaryota > Metazoa > Chordata > Mammalia > Artiodactyla > Physeteridae > Kogia > Kogia breviceps. The sequence continues at coordinate 127,001,071 of NC_081312.1, read as the reverse complement.
GCAACCAGGATTGACCACATCTACAGCCCCAGCGGCAGAAGACATAAGGCTGGACACTCTTGGGGCTGAGACGATGGGTGAGGTTGGGAAAGCAAATGCAGACCCTTGAAAGGAATCCTGCGTGCTCCCCATTCCATGGGTCCCAACTCTCCAGGTTCAACGCAATCTTCCGACAGCGAAAGCACTCATTGGAAACCCAGCGGATGCTACACCGTGGGATCGGGAAAGCTTTCTGAAACTCACCTCAGTTTTCATCTCCTGGTGCTCGTGTTCTCCATTCAGGCCCCCTTACTAACAATCTCCCCACTTGGAGACGCGGCGCCTTTCCATGCCTCTTTCGTACCGTCTGCAATTTGTCCGCAGGATGAACTGCAAGAGGGGGAACCAATGAGAGACTCGCTGGAGGTGTTTGGTCGGGCATATGTCACTCTCATTTCCCATCACGAAAAAGAATTCACCAGAGGTTCAGCTTGCCACCCCGGATCGACAATAGGTCGTGAAGCCATCCAGCCGTGTTGCGTCCCACTCACAAAAAAGCGACTTGGGAAATGGAGCTCAGGGGCACTGCACTTCCCAAACCTGCAGAGTTCTAAACGATAACTATCGCCCCAAAATATATTGAGGTCAGGCTACGAACAGGCACTGAACGCAAGGCAGAATTGCAGGAAACGGATGTCAACGGGTACATCGGAATGGCCCCGATAGCACATGAAAAGCGCCAGAACGTGGACAATGATGCGGTTGGCCAAAAAGGGCGTATGCGTTTTTTCCTGAATATATTCAGGAAAAAACGCATACGCCCTTTTTGGCCAACCAAGCAACCTGGGAAAGCAAATCAGCACTACAAAGAAATCTCTCGCCCCCCCCGGGGCAAAAGGGCAAGGCGAAAAAAGTCTAAAAACCAGAAAGGCAGGACAGCCCACGGAGTCAAGGGAGCCTTGTTAAGCTGATGGGCGGGATGTCAATGGCCAACAGCCAATCTTCACAAATGTATCCTCTTTCCCAAACCATGTAAAACACAGAACCACAGAGCATAGGGCACTTCCACACATGGGCGTTGACCTTGGGAAAATGAAAAAATCAACCAGACACAGGGACCCCAAAGTTGAGGGCTGCTGTCTTGACAAGAACCTCCACTCCGGTACACGTTTCATATCCCAGGAAAGAGCCAAGTGGACAAAGACGAGTGGACAAGTGGACAAAGACAAGTGGACAAGTGGACAAGTGGTGCTACGTAGGTCCAATGCAATGTCACTGAGCCATGAAATCCACGTCATGAGGCTGGTAGCAGCATCCTGAGTGGATTTAGGTACGATCATCCTCAGTGAAATCAGTCCCACAAAAAAAGAAACTTATGATATCACTTATCGAGGGAATGTAAAAATCGCTCCCCATGAACGGAATCCCCAAACAGAACAGAGTCACGCTTTTAGAAAACACACTTATGCCTGCTTCAGGGGAAAGGTGAGGTGGGGTGACGCATAAAACTCGAGTTTGAAATGAGCACACATACCCTTCCGAAAACCGAATATGGAATGGACACGACCTACTCCTTGCTCAATCAACTGGACTCACCAGACCCTGTTCATCGCACAAGTATCTATCCGACTAGTAAGCATCTTAAAAGCTAAGTCTTGATATCTCTGTGTAAGTGCATCAAGTGTGTGTAAAGCGGCCTAAAACCAGCAGGGAAAATCAGCTCAGACCCATTCTGAGGATACATTTCCAACATAAAGAAGAAACAAGCAGGGCAAAACAGAGAGAAATTCTTCCAAAATGCGTTCAGGGACTGGCATGCAACCAGGATTGACCACATCTACAGCCCCAGCGGCAGAAGACATAAGGCTGGACACTCTTGGGGCTGAGACGATTGGTGAGGTTGGGAAAGCAAATGCAGACCCTTGAAAGGAATCCTGCGTGCTCCCCATTCCATGGGTCCCAACTCTCCAGGTTCAACGCAATCTTCCGACAGCGAAAGCACTCATTGGAAACCCAGCGGATGCTACACCGTGGGATCGGGAAAGCTTTCTGAAACTCACCTCAGTTTTCATCTCCTGGTGCTCGTGTTCTCCATTCAGGCCCCCTTACTAACAATCTCCCCACTTGGAGACTCGGCGCCTTTCCATGCCTCGTTCGTACCGTCTGCAATTTGTCCGCAGGATGAACTGCAAGAGGGGGAACCAATGAGAGACTCGCTGGAGGTGTTTGGTCGGGCACATGTCACTCTCATTTCCCATCACGAAAAAGAATTCACCAGAGGTTCAGCCTGCCACCCCGGATCGACAATAGGGCGTGAAGCCATCCAGCCGTGTTGCGTCCCACTCACAAAAAAGCGACTTGGGAAATGGAGCTCAGGGGCACTGCACTTCCCAAACCTGCAGAGTTCTAAACGATAACTATCGCCCCAAAATATATTGAGGTCAGGCTACGAACAGGCACTGAACGCAAGGCAGAATTGCAGGAAACGGATGTCAACGGGTACATCGGAATGGCCCCGATAGCACATGAAAAGCGCCAGAACGTGGACAATGATGCGGTTGGCCAAAAAGGGCGTATGCGTTTTTTCCTGAATATATTCAGGAAAAAACGCATACGCCCTTTTTGGCCAACCAAGCAACCTGGGAGAGCAAATCAGCACTACAAAGAAATCTCTCGACCCCCCCGGGGCAAAAGGGCCAGGCGAAAAAAGTCTAAAAACCAGAAAGGCAGGACAGCCCACGGAGTCAAGGGAGCCTTGTTAAGCTGATGGGCGGGATGTCAATGGCCAACAGCCAATCTTCACAAGTGTATCCTCTTTCCCAAACCATGTAAAACACAGAACCACAGAGCATAGGGCACTTCCACACATGGGCGTTGACCTTGGGAAAATGAAGAAATCAACCAGACACAGGGACCCCAAAGTTGAGGGCTGCTGTCTTGACAAGAACCTCCACTCCGGTACACGTTTCATATCCCAGGAAAGAGCCAAGTGGACAAAGACGAGTGGACAAGTGGACAAAGACAAGTGGACAAGTGGACAAGTGGTGCTACGTAGGTCCAATGGAGTGTCACTGAGCCATGAAATCCACGTCATGAGGCTGGTAGCAGCATCCTGAGTGGATTTAGGTACGATCATCCTCAGTGAAATAAGTCCCACAAAAAAAGAAACTTATGATATCACTTATCGAGGGAATGTAAAAATCGCTCCCCATGAACGGAATCCCCAAACAGAACAGAGTCACGCTTTTAGAAAACACACTTATGCCTGCTTCAGGGGAAAGGTGAGGTGGGGTGACGCATAAAACTCGAGTTTGAAATGAGCACAGATACCCTTCCGAAAACCGAATATGGAATGGACACGACCTACTCCTTGCTCAATCAACTGGACTCACCAGACCCTGTTCATCGCACAAGTATCTATCCGACTAGTAAGCATCTTAAAAGCTAAGTCTTGATATCTCTGTGTAAGTGCATCAAGTGTGTGTAAAGCGGCCTAAAACCAGCAGGGAAAATCAGCTCAGACCCATTCTGAGGATACATTTCCAACATAAAGAAGAAACAAGCAGGGCAAAACAGAGAGAAATTCTTCCAAAATGCGTTCAGGGACTGGCATGCAACCAGGATTGACCACATCTACAGCCCCAGCGGCAGAAGACATAAGGCTGGACACTCTTGGGGCTGAGACGATGGGTGAGGTTGGGAAAGCAAATGCAGACCCTTGAAAGGAATCCTGCGAGCTCCCCATTCCATGGGTCCCAACTCTCCAGGTTCAACGCAATCTTCCGACAGCGAAAGCACTCATTGGAAACCCAGCGGATGCTACACCGTGGGATCGGGAAAGCTTTCTGAAACTCACCTCAGTTTTCATCTCCTGGTGCTCGTGTTCTCCATTCAGGCCCCCTTACTAACAATCTCCCCACTTGGAGACTCGGCGCCTTTCCATGCCTCTTTCGTACCGTCTGCAATTTCTCCGCAGGATGAACTGCAAGAGGGGGAACCAATGAGAGACTCGCTGGAGGTGTTTGGTCGGGCACATGTCACTCTCATTTCCCATCACGAAAAAGAATTCACCAGAGGTTCAGCCTGCCACCGCGGATCGACAATAGGGCGTGAAGCCATCCAGCCGTGTTGCGTCCCACTCACAAAAAAGCGACTTGGGAAATGGAGCTCAGGGGCACTGCACTTCCCAAACCTGCAGAGTTCTAAACGATAACTATCGCCCCAAAATATATTGAGGTCAGGCTACGAACAGGCACTGAACGCAAGGCAGAATTGCAGGAAACGGATGTCAACGGGTACATCGGAATGGCCCCGATAGCACATGAAAAGCGCCAGAACGTGGACAATGATGCGGTTGGCCAAAAAGGGCGTATGCGTTTTTTCCTGAATATATTCAGGAAAAAACGCATACGCCCTTTTTGGCCAACCAAGCAACCTGGGAGAGCAAATCAGCACTACAAAGAAATCTCTCGACCCCCCCGGGGCAAAAGGGCCAGGCGAAAAAAGTCTAAAAACCAGAAAGGCAGGACAGGCCACGGAGTCAAGGGAGCCTTGTTAAGCTGATGGGCGGGATGTCAATGGCCAACAGCCAATCTTCACAAGTGTATCCTCTTTCCCAAACCATGTAAAACACAGAAGCACAGAGCATAGGGCACTTCCACACATGGGCGTTGACCTTGGGAAAATGAAAAAATCAACGAGACACAGGGACCCCAAAGTTGAGGGCTGCTGTCTTGACAAGAACCTCCACTCCGGTACACGTTTCATATCCCAGGAAAGAGCCAAGTGGACAAAGACAAGTGGACAAGTGGACAAGTGGTGCTACTGAGGTCCAAAGGAGTGTCACTCAGCCACGAAATCCACGTCATGTGGCTGGTAGCAGCATCCTGAGTGGATTTAGATACGATCATCCTGAGTGAAATAAGTCCCACAAAAAAAGAAACTTATGATATCACTTATCGAGGGAATGTAAAAATCGCTCCCCATGAACGGAATCCCCAAACAGAACAGAGTCACGCTTTTAGAAAACACACTTGTGCCTGCTTCAGGGGAAAGGTGAGGTGGGGTGACGCATAAAACTCGAGTTTGAAATGAGCACACATACCCTTCCGAAAACCGAATATGGAATGGACACGACCTACTCCTTGCTCAATCAACTGGACTCACCAGACCCTGTTCATCGCACAAGTATCTATCCGACTAGTAAGCATCTTAAAAGCTAAGTCTTGATATCTCTGTGTAAGTGCATCAAGTGTGTGTAAAGCGGCCTAAAACCAGCAGGGAAAATCAGCTCAGACCCATTCTGAGGATACATTTCCAACATAAAGAAGAAACAAGCAGGGCAAAACAGAGAGAAATTCTTCCAAAATGCATTCAGGGACTGGCATGCAACCAGGATTGACCACATCTACAGCCCCAGCGGCGGAAGACATAAGGCTGGACACTCTTGGGGCTGAGACGATTGGTGAGGTTGGGAAAGCAAATGCAGACCCTTGAAAGGAATCCTGCGTGCTCCCCATTCCATGGGTCCCAACTCTCCAGGTTCAACGCAATCTTCCGACAGCGAAAGCACTCATTGGAAACCCAGCGGATGCTACACCGTGGGATCGGGAAAGCTTTCTGAAACTCACCTCAGTTTTCATCTCCTGGTGCTCGTGATCTCCATTCAGGCCCCCTTACTAACAATCTCCCCACTTGGAGACTCGGCGCCTTTCCATGCCTCTTTCGTACCGTCTGCAATTTGTCCGCAGGATGAACTGCAAGAGGGGGAACCAATGAGAGACTCGCTGGAGGTGTTTGGTCGGGCACATGTCACTCTCATTTCCCATCACGAAGAAGAATTCACCAGAGGTTCAGCCTGCCACCGCGGATCGACAATAGGGCGTGAAGCCATCCAGCCGTGTTGCGTCCCACTCACAAAAAAGCGACTTGGGAAATGGAGCTCAGGGGCACTGCACTTCCCAAACCTGCAGAGTTCTAAACGATAACTATCGCCCCAAAATATATTGAGGTCAGGCTACGAAGAGGCGTTGAACGCAAGGCAGAACTGCAGGAAACGGATGTCAACGGGTACATCGGAATGGCCCCGATAGCACATGAAAAGCGCCAGAACGTGGACAATGATGCGGTTGGCCAAAAAGGGCGTATGCGTTTTTTCCTGAATATATTCAGGAAAAAACGCATACGCCCTTTTTGGCCAACCAAGCAACCTGGGAGAGCAAATCAGCACTACAAAGAAATCTCTCGCCCCCCCCCGGGGCAAAAGGGCCAGGCGAAAAAAGTCTAAAAACCAGAAAGGCAGGACAGCCCACGGAGTCAAGGGAGCCATGTTAAGCTGATGGGCGGGATGTCAATGGCCAACAGCCAATCTTCACAAGTGTATCCTCTTTCCCAAACCATGTAAAACACAGAACCACAGAGCATAGGGCACTTCCACACATGGGCGTTGACCTTGGGAAAATGAAAAAAATCAACCAGACACAGGGACCCCAAAGTTGAGGGCTGCTGTCTTGACAAGAACCTCCACTCCGGTACACGTTTCATATCCCAGGAAAGAGCCAAGTGGACAAAGACGAGTGGACAAGTGGACAAAGACAAGTGGACAAGTGGCCAAGTGGTGCTACGTAGGTCCAATGGAGTGTCACTCAGCCATGAAATCCACGTCATGAGGCTGGTAGCAGCATCCTGAGTGGATTTAGGTACGATCATCCTCAGTGAAATCAGTCCCACAAAAAAAGAAACTTATGATATCACTTATCGAGGGAATGTAAAAATCGCCCCCCATGAACGGAATCCCCAAACAGAACAGAGTCACCCTTTTAGAAAACACACTTGTGCCTGCTTCAGGGGAAAGGTGAGGTGGGGTGACGCATAAAACTCGAGTTTGAAATGAGCACAGATACCCTTCCGAAAACCGAATATGGAATGGACACGACCTACTCCTTGCTAAATCAACTGGACTCACCAGACCCTGTTCATCGCACAAGTATCTATCCGACTAGTAAGCATCTTAAAAGCTAAGTCTTGATATCTCTGTGTAAGTGCATCAAGTGTGTGTAAAGCGGCCTAAAACCAGCAGGGAAACTCAGCTCAGACCCATTCTGAGGATACATTTCCAACATAAAGAAGAAACAAGCAGGGCAAAACAGAGAGAAATTCTTCCAAAATGCGTTCAGGGACTGGCATGCAACCAGGATTGACCACATCTACAGCCCCAGCGGCGGAAGACATAAGGCTGGACACTCTTGGGGCTGAGACGATTGGTGAGGTTGGGAAAGCAAATGCAGACCCTTGAAAGGAATCCTGCGTGCTCCCCATTCCATGGGTCCCAACTCTCCAGGTTCAACGCAATCTTCCGACAGCGAAAGCACTCATTGGAAACCCAGCGGATGCTACACCGTGGGATCGGGAAAGCTTTCTGAAACTCACCTCAGTTTTCATCTCCTGGTGCTCGTGTTCTCCATTCAGGCCCCCTTACTAACAATCTCCCCACTTGGAGACTCGGCGCCTTTCCATGCCTCTTTCGTACCGTCTGCAATTTGTCCGCAGGATGAACTGCAAGAGGGGGAACCAATGAGAGACTCGCTGGAGGTGTTTGGTCGGGCACATGTCACTCTCATTTCCCATCACGAAAAAGAATTCACCAGAGGTTCAGCCTGCCACCCCGGATCGACAATAGGGCGTGAAGCCATCCAGCCGTGTTGCGTCCCACTCACAAAAAAGCGACTTGGGAAATGGAGCTCAGGGGCACTGCACTTCCCAAACCTGCAGAGTTCTAAACGATAACTATCGCCCCAAAATATATTGAGGTCAGGCTACGAAGAGGCGTTGAACGCAAGGCAGAACTGCAGGAAACGGATGTCAACGGGTACATCGGAATGGCCCCGATAGCACATGAAAAGCGCCAGAACGTGGACAATGATGCGGTTGGCCAAAAAGGGCGTATGCGTTTTTTCCTGAATATATTCAGGAAAAAACGCATACGCCCTTTTTGGCCAACCAAGCAACCTGGGAGAGCAAATCAGCACTACAAAGAAATCTCTCGCCCCCCCCCCCCGGGGCAAAAGGGCCAGGCGAAAAAAGTCTAAAAACCAGAAAGGCAGGACAGCCCACGGAGTCAAGGGAGCCTTGTTAAGCTGATGGGCGGGATGTCAATGGCCAACAGCCAATCTTCACAAATGTATCCTCTTTCCCAAACCATGTAAAACACAGAACCACAGAGCATAGGGCACTTCCACACATGGGCGTTGACCTTGGGAAAATGAAAAAATCAACCAGACACAGGGACCCCAAAGTTGAGGGCTGCTGTCTTGACAAGAACCTCCACTCCGGTACACGTTTCATATCCCAGGAAAGAGCCAAGTGGACAAAGACGAGTGGACAAGTGGACAAAGACAAGTGGACAAGTGGACAAGTGGTGCTACGTAGGTCCAATGGAGTGTCACTCAGCCATGAAATCCACGTCATGAGGCTGGTAGCAGCATCCTGAGTGGATTTAGGTACGATCATCCTCAGTGAAATAAGTCCCACAAAAAAAGAAACTTATGATATCACTTATCGAGGGAATGTAAAAATCGCTCCCCATGAACGGAATCCCCAAAAAGAACAGAGTCACGCTTTTAGAAAACACACTTATGCCTGCTTCAGGGGAAAGGTGAGGTGGGGTGACGCATAAAACTCGAGTTTGAAATGAGCACAGATACCCTTCCGAAAACCGAATATGGAATGGACACGACCTACTCCTTGCTAAATCAACTGGACTCACCAGACCCTGTTCATCGCACAAGTATCTATCCGACTAGTAAGCATCTTAAAAGCTAAGTCTTGATATCTCTGTGTAAGTGCATCAAGTGTGTGTAAAGCGGCCTAAAACCAGCAGGGAAAATCAGCTCAGACCCATTCTGAGGATACATTTCCAACATAAAGAAGAAACAAGCAGGGCAAAACAGAGAGAAATTCTTCCAAAATGCGTTCAGGGACTGGCATGCAACCAGGATTGACCACATCTACAGCCCCAGCGGCAGAAGACATAAGGCTGGACACTCTTGGGGCTGAGACGATGGGTGAGGTTGGGAAAGCAAATGCAGACCCTTGAAAGGAATCCTGCGTGCTCCCCATTCCATGGGTCCCAACTCTCCAGGTTCAACGCAATCTTCCGACAGCGAAAGCACTCATTGGAAACCCAGCGGATGCTACACCGTGGGATCGGGAAAGCTTTCTGAAACTCACCTCAGTTTTCATCTCCTGGTGCTCGTGTTCTCCATTCAGGACCCCTTACTAACAATCTCCCCACTTGGAGACTCGGCGCCTTTCCATGCCTCTTTCGTACCGTCTGCAATTTGTCCGCAGGATGAACTGCAAGAGGGGGAACCAATGAGAGACTCGCTGGAGGTGTTTGGTCGGGCACATGTCACTCTCATTTCCCATCACGAAAAAGAATTCACCAGAGGTTCAGCCTGCCACCGCGGATCGACAATAGGGCGTGAAGCCATCCAGCCGTGTTGCGTCCCACTCACAAAAAAGCGACTTGGGAAATGGAGCTCAGGGGCACTGCACTTCCCAAACCTGCAGAGTTCTAAACGATAACTATCGCCCCAAAATATATTGAGGTCAGGCTACGAACAGGCACTGAACGCAAGGCAGAATTGCAGGAAACGGATGTCAACGGGTACATCGGAATGGCCCCGATAGCACATGAAAAGCGCCAGAACGTGGACAATGATGCGGTTGGCCAAAAAGGGCGTATGCGTTTTTTCCTGAATATATTCAGGAAAAAACGCATACGCCCTTTTTGGCCAACCAAGCAACCTGGGAGAGCAAATCAGCACTACAAAGAAATCTCTCGACCCCCCCGGGGCAAAAGGGCCAGGCGAAAAAAGTCTAAAAACCAGAAAGGCAGGACAGCCCACGGAGTCAAGGGAGCCTTGTTAAGCTGATGGGCGGGATGTCAATGGCCAACAGCCAATCTTCACAAGTGTATCCTCTTTCCCAAACCATGTAAAACACAGAACCACAGAGCATAGGGCACTTCCACACATGGGCGTTGACCTTGGGAAAATGAAAAAATCAACCAGACACAGGGACCCCAAAGTTGAGGGCTGCTGTCTTGACAAGAACCTCCACTCCGGTACACGTTTCATATCCCAGGAAAGAGCCAAGTGGACAAAGACAAGTGGACAAGTGGACAAGTGGTGCTACGGAGGTCCGAAGGAGTGTCACTCAGCCATGAAATCCACGTCATGTGGCTGGTAGCAGCATCCTGAGTGGATTTAGATACGATCATCCTGAGTGAAATAAGTCCCACAAAAAAAGAAACTTATGATATCACTTCTCGAGGGAATGTAAAAATCGCTCCCCATGAACGGAATCCCCAAACAGAACAGAGTCACGCTTTTAGAAAACACACTTATGCCTGCTTCAGGGGAAAGGTGAGGTGGGGTGACGCATAAAACTCGAGTTTGAAATGAGCACAGATACCCTTCCGAAAACCGAATATGGAATGGACACGACCTACTCCTTGCTCAATCAACTGGACTCACCAGACCCTGTTCATCGCACAAGTATCTATCCGACTAGTAAGCATCTTAAAAGCTAAGTCTTGATATCTCTGTGTAAGTGCATCAAGTGTGTGTAAAGCGGCCTAAAACCAGCAGGGAAAATCAGCTCAGACCCATTCTGAGGATACATTTCCAACATAAAGAAGAAACAAGCAGGGCAAAACAGAGAGAAATTCTTCCAAAATGCGTTCAGGGACTGGCATGCAACCAGGATTGACCACATCTACAGCCCCAGCGGCAGAAGACATAAGGCTGGACACTCTTGGGGCTGAGACGATGGGTGAGGTTGGGAAAGCAAATGCAGACCCTTGAAAGGAATCCTGCTTGCTCCCCATTCCATGGGTCCCAACTCTCCAGGTTCAACGCAATCTTCCGACAGCGAAAGCACTCATTGGAAACCCAGCGGATGCTACACCGTGGGATCGGGAAAGCTTTCTGAAACTCACCTCAGTTTTCATCTCCTGGTGCTCGTGTTCTCCATTCAGGCCCCCTTACTAACAATCTCCCCACTTGGAGACTCGGCGCCTTTCCATGCCTCGTTCGTAGCGTCTGCAATTTGTCCGCAGGATGAACTGCAAGAGGGGGAACCAATGAGAGACTCGCTGGAGGTGTTTGGTCGGGCACATGTCACTCTCATTTCCCATCACGAAAAAGAATTCACCAGAGGTTCAGCCTGCCACCGCGGATCGACAATAGGGCGTGAAGCCATCCAGCCGTGTTGCGTCCCACTCACAAAAAAGCGACTTGGGAAATGGAGCTCAGGGGCACTGCACTTCCCAAACCTGCAGAGTTCTAAACGATAACTATCGCCCCAAAATATATTGAGGTCAGGCTACGAACAGGCACTGAACGCAAGGCAGAATTGCAGGAAACGGATGTCAACGGGTACATCGGAATGGCCCCGATAGCACATGAAAAGCGCCAGAACGTGGACAATGATGCGGTTGGCCAAAAAGGGCGTATGCGTTTTTTCCTGAATATATTCAGGAAAAAACGCATACGCCCTTTTTGGCCAACCAAGCAACCTGGGAGAGCAAATCAGCACTACAAAGAAATCTCTCGACCCCCCCGGGGCAAAAGGGCCAGGCGAAAAAAGTCTAAAAACCAGAAAGGCAGGACAGGCCACGGAGTCAAGGGAGCCTTGTTAAGCTGATGGGCGGGATGTCAATGGCCAACAGCCAATCTTCACAAGTGTATCCTCTTTCCCAAACCATGTAAAACACAGAACCACAGAGCATAGGGCACTTCCACACATGGGCGTTGACCTTGGGAAAATGAAAAAATCAACCAGACACAGGGACCCCAAAGTTGAGGGCTGCTGTCTTGACAAGAACCTCCACTCCGGTACACGTTTCATATCCCAGGAAAGAGCCAAGTGGACAAAGACGAGTGGACAAGTGGACAAAGACAAGTGGACAAGTGGACAAGTGGTGCTACGTAGGTCCAATGGAGTGTCACTCAGCCATGAAATCCACGTCATGAGGCTGGTAGCAGCATCCTGAGTGGATTTCGGTACGATCATCCTCAGTGAAATAAGTCCCACAAAAAAAGAAACTTATGATATCACTTATCGAGGGAATGTAAAAATCGCTCCCCATGAACGGAATCCCCAAACAGAACAGAGTCACGCTTTTAGAAAACACACTTATGCCTGCTTCAGGGGAAAGGTGAGGTGGGGTGACGCATAAAACTCGAGTTTGAAATGAGCACAGATACCCTTCCGAAAACCGAATATGGAATGGACACGACCTACTCCTTGCTCAATCAACTGGACTCACCAGACCCTGTTCATCGCACAAGTATCTATCCGACTAGTAAGCATCTTAAAAGCTAAGTCTTGATATCTCTGTGTAAGTGCATCAAGTGTGTGTAAAGCGGCCTAAAACCAGCAGGGAAAATCAGCTCAGACCCATTCTGAGGATACATTTCCAACATAAAGAAGAAACAAGCAGGGCAAAACAGAGAGAAATTCTTCCAAAATGCGTTCAGGGACTGGCATGCAACCAGGATTGACCACATCTACAGCCCCAGCGGCAGAAGACATAAGGCTGGACACTCTTGGGGCTGAGACGATGGGTGAGGTTGGGAAAGCAAATGCAGACCCTTGAAAGGAATCCTGCGTGCTCCCCATTCCATGGGTCCCAACTCTCCAGGTTCAACGCAATCTTCCGACAGCGAAAGCACTCATTGGAAACCCAGCGGATGCTACACCGTGGGATCGGGAAAGCTTTCTGAAACTCACCTCAGTTTTCATCTCCTGGTGCTCGTGTTCTCCATTCAGGCCCCCTTACTAACAATCTCCCCACTTGGAGACTCGGCGCCTTTCCATGCCTCTTTCGTACCGTCTGCAAATTGTCCGCAGGATGAACTGCAAGAGGGGGAACCAATGAGAGACTCGCTGGAGGTGTTTGGTCGGGCACATGTCACTCTCATTTCCCATCACGAAGAAGAATTCACCAGCGGTTCAGCCTGCCACCCCGGATCGACAATAGGGCGTGAAGCCATCCAGCCGTGTTGCGTCCCACTCACAAAAAAGCGACTTGGGAAATGGAGCTCAGGGGCACTGCACTTCCCAAACCTGCAGAGTTCTAAACGATAACTATCGCCCCAAAATATATTGAGGTCAGGCTACGAAGAGGCGCTGAACGCAAGGCAGAACTGCAGGAAACGGATGTCAACGGGTACATCGGAATGGCCCCGATAGCACATGAAAAGCGCCAGAACGTGGACAATGATGCGGTTGGCCAAAAAGGGCGTATGCGTTTTTTCCTGAATATATTCAGGAAAAAACGCATACGCCCTTTTTGGCCAACCAAGCAACCTGGGAGAGCAAATCAGCACTACAAAGAAATCTCTCGCCCCCCCCCCCGGGGCAAAAGGGCCAGGCGAAAAAAGTCTAAAAACCAGAAAGGCAGGACAGCCCACGGAGTCAAGGGAGCCTTGTTAAGCTGATGGGCGGGATGTCAATGGCCAACAGCCAATCTTCACAAGTGTATCCTCTTTCCCAAACCATGGAAAACACAGAACCACAGAGCATAGGGCACTTCCACACATGGGCGTTGACCTTGGGAAAATGAAAAAATCAACCAGACACAGGGACCCCAAAGTTGAGGGCTGCTGTCTTGACAAGAACCTCCACTCCGGTACACGTTTCATATCCCAGGAAAGAGCCAAGTGGACAAGTGGACAAAGACAAGTGGACAAGTGGACAAGTGGTGCTACATAGGTCCAATGGCGTGTCACTCAGCCATGAAATCCACGTCATGAGGCTGGTAGCAGCATCCTGAGTGGATTTAGGTACGATCATCCTCAGTGAAATAAGTCCCACAAAAAAAGAAACTTATGATATCACTTATCGAGGGAATGTAAAAATCGCTCCCCATGCACTGAATCCCCAAACAGAACAGAGTCACGCTTTTAGAAAACACACTTATGCCTGCTTCAGGGGAAAGGTGAGGTGGGGTGACGCATAAAACTCGAGTTTGAAATGAGCACAGATACCCTTCCGAAAACCGAATATGGAATGGACACGACCTACTCCTTGCTCAATCAACTGGACTCACCAGACCCTGTTCATCGCACAAGTATCTATTCGACTAGTAAGCATCTTAAAAGCTAAGTCTTGATATCTCTGTGTAAGTGCATCAAGTGTGTGTAAAGCGGCCTAAAACCAGCAGGGAAAATCAGCTCAGACCCATTCTGAGGATACATTTCCAACATAAAGAAGAAACAAGCAGGGCAGAACAGAGAGAAATTCTTCCAAAATGCGTTCAGGGACTGGCATGCAACCAGGATTGACCACATCTACAGCCCCAGCGGCAGAAGACATAAGGCTGGACACTCTTGGGGCTGAGACGATGGGTGAGGTTGGGAAAGCAAATGCAGACCCTTGAAAGGAATCCTGCGTGCTCCCCATTCCATGGGTCCCAACTCTCCAGGTTCAACGCAATCTTCCGACAGCGAAAGCACTCATTGGAAACCCAGCGGATGCTACACCGTGGGATCGGGAAAGCTTTCTGAAACTCACCTCAGTTTTCATCTCCTGGTGCTCGTGTTCTCCATTCAGGCCCCCTTACTAACAATCTCCCCACTTGGAGACTCGGCGCCTTTCAATGCCTCGTACGTACCGTCTGCAATTTGTCCGCAGGATGAACTGCAAGAGGGGGAACCAATGAGAGACTCGCTGGAGGTGTTTGGTCGGGCACATGTCACTCTCATTTCCCATCACGAAAAAGAATTCACCAGAGGTTCAGCCTGCCACCGCGGATCGACAATAGGGCGTGAAGCCATCCAGCCGTGTTGCATCCCACTCACAAAAAAGCGACTTGGGAAATGGAGCTCAGGGGCACTGCACTTCCCAAACCTGCAGAGTTCTAAACGATAACTATCGCCCCAAAATATATTGAGGTCAGGCTACGAACAGGCACTGAACGCAAGGCAGAATTGCAGGAAACGGATGTCAACGGGTACATCGGAATGGCCCCGATAGCACATGAAAAGCGCCAGAACGTGGACAATGATGCGGTTGGCCAAAAAGGGCGTATGCGTTTTTTCCTGAATATATTCAGGAAAAAACGCATACGCCCTTTTTGGCCAACCAAGCAACCTGGGAGAGCAAATCAGCACTACAAAGAAATCTCTCGACCCCCCCGGGGCAAAAGGGCCAGGCGAAAAAAGTCTAAAAACCAGAAAGGCAGGACAGGCCACGGAGTCAAGGGAGCCTTGTTAAGCTGATGGGCGGGATGTCAATGGCCAACAGCCAATCTTCACAAGTGTATCCTCTTTCCCAAACCATGTAAAACACAGAACCACAGAGCATAGGGCACTTCCACACATGGGCGTTGACCTTGGGAAAATGAAAAAATCAACCAGACACAGGGACCCCAAAGTTGAGGGCTGCTGTCTTGACAAGAACCTCCACTCCGGTACACGTTTCATATCCCAGGAAAGAGCCAAGTGGACAAAGACGAGTGGACAAGTGGACAAAGACAAGTGGATAAGTGGACAAGTGGTGCTACGTAGGTCCAATGGAGTGTCACTCAGCCATGAAATCCACGTCATGAGGCTGGTAGCAGCATCCTGAGTGGATTTAGGTACGATCATCCTCAGTGAAATAAGTCCCACAAAAAAAGAAACTTATGATATCACTTATCGAGGGAATGTAAAAATCGCTCCCCATGAACGGAATCCCCAAACAGAACAGAGTCACGCTTTTAGAAAACACACTTATGCCTGCTTCAGGGGAAAGGTGAGGTGGGGTGACGCATAAAACTCGAGTTTGAAATGAGCACACATACCCTTCCGAAAACCGAATATGGAATGGACACGACCTACTCCTTGCTCAATCAACTGGACTCACCAGACCCTGTTCATCGCACAAGTATCTATCCGACTAGTAAGCATCTTAAAAGCTAAGTCTTGATATCTCTGTGTAAGTGCATCAAGTGTGTGTAGAGCGGCCTAAAACCAGCAGGGAAAATCAGCTCAGACCCATTCTGAGGATACATTTCCAACATAAAGAAGAAACAAGCAGGGCAAAACAGAGAGAAATTCTTCCAAAATGCGTTCAGGGACTGGCATGCAACCAGGATTGACCACATCTACAGCCCCAGCGGCAGAAGACATAAGGCTGGACACTCTTGGGGCTGAGACGATGGGTGAGGTTGGGAAAGCAAATGCAGACCCTTGAAAGGAATCCTGCGTGCTCCCCATTCCATGGGTCCCAACTCTCCAGGTTCAACGCAATCTTCCGACAGCGAAAGCACTCATTGGAAACCCAGCGGATGCTACACCGTGGGATCGGGAAAGCTTTCTGAAACTCACCTCAGTTTTCATCTCCTGGTGCTCGTGTTCTCCATTCAGGCCCCCTTACTAACAATCTCCCCACTTGGAGACTCGGCGCCTTTCCATGCCTCTTTCGTACCGTCTGCAATTTGTCCGCAGGATGAACTGCAAGAGGGGGAACCAATGAGAGACTCGCTGGAGGTGTTTGGTCGGGCACATGTCACTCTCATTTCCCATCACGAAGAAGAATTCACCAGAGGTTCAGCCTGCCACCGCGGATCGACAATAGGGTGTGAAGCCATCCAGCCGTGTTGCGTCCCACTCACAAAAAAGCGACTTGGGAAATGGAGCTCAGGGGCACTGCACTTCCCAAACCTGCAGAGTTCTAAACGATAACTATCGCCCCAAAATATATTGAGGTCAGGCTACGAACAGGCACTGAACGTAAGGCAGAATTGCAGGAAACGGATGTCAACGGGTACATCGGAATGGCCCCGATAGCACATGAAAAGCGCCAGAACGTGGACAATGATGCGGTTGGCCAAAAAGGGCGTATGAGTTTTTTCCTGAATATATTCAGGAAAAAACGCATACGCCCTTTTTGGCCAACCAAGCAACCTGGGAGAGCAAATCAGCACTACAAAGAAATCTCTCGCCCCCCCCGGGGCAAAAGGGCCAGGCGAAAAAAGTCTAAAAACCAGAAAGGCAGGACAGCCCACGGAGTCAAGGGAGCCTTGTTAAGCTGATGGGCGGGATGTCAATGGCCAACAGCCAATCTTCACAAATGTATCCTCTTTCCCAAACCATGTAAAACACAGAACCACAGAGCATAGGGCACTTCCACACATGGGCGTTGACCTTGGGAAAATGAAAAAATCAACCAGACACAGGGACCCCAAAGTTGAGGGCTGCTGTCTTGACAAGAACCTCCACTCCGGTACACGTTTCATATCCCAGGAAAGAGCCAAGTGGACAAAGACAAGTGGACAAGTGGACAAGTGGTGCTACGGAGGTCCAAAGGAGTGTCACTCAGCCATGAAATCCACGTCATGTGGCTGGTAGCAGCATCCTGAGTGGATTTAGATACGATCATCCTGAGTGAAATAAGTCCCACAAAAAAAGAAACTTATGATATCACTTATCGAGGGAATGTAAAAATCGCTCCCCATGAACGGAATCCCCAAACAGAACAGAGTCACGCTTTTAGAAAACACACTTATGCCTGCTTCAGGGGAAAGGTGAGGTGGGGTGACGCATAAAACTCGAGTTTGAAATGAGCACAGATACCCTTCCGAAAACCGAATATGGAATGGACACGACCTACTCCTTGCTCAATCAACTGGACTCACCAGACCCTGTTCATCGCACAAGTATCTATCCGACTAGTAAGCATCTTAAAAGCTAAGTCTTGATATCTCTGTGTAAGTGCATCAAGTGTGTGTAAAGCGGCCTAAAACCAGCAGGGAAAATCAGCTCAGACCCATTCTGAGGATACATTTCCAACATAAAGAAGAAACAAGCAGGGCAAAACAGAGAGAAATTCTTCCAAAATGCGTTCAGGGACTGGCATGCAACCAGGATTGACCACATCTACAGCCCCAGCGGCAGAAGACATAAGGCTGGACACTCTTGGGGCTGAGACGATGGGTGAGGTTGGGAAAGCAAATGCAGACCCTTGAAAGGAATCCTGCGTGCTCCCCATTCCATGGGTCCCAACTCTCCAGGTTCAACGCAATCTTCCGACAGCGAAAGCACTCATTGGAAACCCAGCGGATGCTACACCGTGGGATCGGGAAAGCTTTCTGAAACTCACCTCAGTTTTCATCTCCTGGTGCTCGTGTTCTCCATTCAGGCCCCCTTACTAACAATCTCCCCACTTGGAGACGCGGCGCCTTTCCATGCCTCTTTCGTACCGTCTGCAATTTGTCCGCAGGATGAACTGCAAGAGGGGGAACCAATGAGAGACTCGCTGGAGGTGTTTGGTCGGGCATATGTCACTCTCATTTCCCATCACGAAAAAGAATTCACCAGAGGTTCAGCTTGCCACCCCGGATCGACAATAGGTCGTGAAGCCATCCAGCCGTGTTGCGTCCCACTCACAAAAAAGCGACTTGGGAAATGGAGCTCAGGGGCACTGCACTTCCCAAACCTGCAGAGTTCTAAACGATAACTATCGCCCCAAAATATATTGAGGTCAGGCTACGAACAGGCACTGAACGCAAGGCAGAATTGCAGGAAACGGATGTCAACGGGTACATCGGAATGGCCCCGATAGCACATGAAAAGCGCCAGAACGTGGACAATGATGCGGTTGGCCAAAAAGGGCGTATGCGTTTTTTCCTGAATATATTCAGGAAAAAACGCATACGCCCTTTTTGGCCAACCAAGCAACCTGGGAAAGCAAATCAGCACTACAAAGAAATCTCTCGCCCCCCCCGGGGCAAAAGGGCAAGGCGAAAAAAGTCTAAAAACCAGAAAGGCAGGACAGCCCACGGAGTCAAGGGAGCCTTGTTAAGCTGATGGGCGGGATGTCAATGGCCAACAGCCAATCTTCACAAATGTATCCTCTTTCCCAAACCATGTAAAACACAGAACCACAGAGCATAGGGCACTTCCACACATGGGCGTTGACCTTGGGAAAATGAAAAAATCAACCAGACACAGGGACCCCAAAGTTGAGGGCTGCTGTCTTGACAAGAACCTCCACTCCGGTACACGTTTCATATCCCAGGAAAGAGCCAAGTGGACAAAGACGAGTGGACAAGTGGACAAAGACAAGTGGACAAGTGGTGCTACGTAGGTCCAATGCAATGTCACTGAGCCATGAAATCCACGTCATGAGGCTGGTAGCAGCATCCTGAGTGGATTTAGGTACGATCATCCTCAGTGAAATCAGTCCCACAAAAAAAGAAACTTATGATATCACTTATCGAGGGAATGTAAAAATCGCTCCCCATGAACGGAATCCCCAAACAGAACAGAGTCACGCTTTTAGAAAACACACTTATGCCTGCTTCAGGGGAAAGGTGAGGTGGGGTGACGCATAAAACTCGAGTTTGAAATGAGCACACATACCCTTCCGAAAACCGAATATGGAATGGACACGACCTACTCCTTGCTCAATCAACTGGACTCACCAGACCCTGTTCATCGCACAAGTATCTATCCGACTAGTAAGCATCTTAAAAGCTAAGTCTTGATATCTCTGTGTAAGTGCATCAAGTGTGTGTAGAGCGGCCTAAAACCAGCAGGGAAAATCAGCTCAGACCCATTCTGAGGATACATTTCCAACATAAAGAAGAAACAAGCAGGGCAAAACAGAGAGAAATTCTTCCAAAATGCGTTCAGGGACTGGCATGCAACCAGGATTGACCACATCTACAGCCCCAGCGGCAGAAGACATAAGGCTGGACACTCTTGGGGCTGAGACGATGGGTGAGGTTGGGAAAGCAAATGCAGACCCTTGAAAGGAATCCTGCGTGCTCCCCATTCCATGGGTCCCAACTCTCCAGGTTCAACGCAATCTTCCGACAGCGAAAGCACTCATTGGAAACCCAGCGGATGCTACACCGTGGGATCGGGAAAGCTTTCTGAAACTCACCTCAGTTTTCATCTCCTGGTGCTCGTGTTCTCCATTCAGGCCCCCTTACTAACAATCTCCCCACTTGGAGACTCGGCGCCTTTCCATGCCTCTTTCGTACCGTCTGCAATTTGTCCGCAGGATGAACTGCAAGAGGGGGAACCAATGAGAGACTCGCTGGAGGTGTTTGGTCGGGCACATGTCACTCTCATTTCCCATCACGAAGAAGAATTCACCAGAGGTTCAGCCTGCAACCGCGGATCGACAATAGGGCGTGAAGCCATCCAGCCGTGTTGCGTCCCACTCACAAAAAAGCGACTTGGGAAATGGAGCTCAGGGGCACTGCACTTCCCAAACCTGCAGAGTTCTAAACGATAACTATCGCCCCAAAATATATTGAGGTCAGGCTACGAACAGGCACTGAACGCAAGGCAGAATTGCAGGAAACGGATGTCAACGGGTACATCGGAATGGCCCCGATAGCACATGAAAAGCGCCAGAACGTGGACAATGATGCGGTTGGCCAAAAAGGGCGTATGCGTTTTTTCCTGAATATATTCAGGAAAAAACGCATACGCCCTTTTTGGCCAACCAAGCAACCTGGGAGAGCAAATCAGCACTACAAAGAAATCTCCCGCCCCCCCGGGGCAAAAGGGCCAGGCGAAAAAAGTCTAAAAACCAGAAAGGCAGGACAGGCCACGGAGTCAAGGGAGCCTTGTTAAGCTGATGGGCGGGATGTCAATGGCCAACAGCCAATCTTCACAAGTGTATCCTCTTTCCCAAACCATGTAAAACACAGAACCACAGAGCATAGGGCACTTCCACACATGGGCGTTGACCTTGGAAAAATGAAAAAATCAACCAGACACAGGGACCCCAAAGTTGAGGGCTGCTGTCTTGACAAGAACCTCCACTCTGGTACACGTTTCATATCCCAGGAAAGAGCCAAGTGGACAAAGACGAGTGGACAAGTGGACAAAGACAAGTGGACAAGTGGACAAGTGGTGCTACGTAGGTCCAATGGAGTGTCACTCAGCCATGATATCCACGTCATGAGGCTGGTAGCAGCATCCTGAGTGGATTTAGGTACGATCATCCTCAGTGAAATAAGTCCCACAAAAAAAGAAAATTATGATATCACTTATCGGGGGAATGTAAAAATCGCTCCCCATGAACAGAATCCCCAAACAGAACAGAGTCACGCTTTTAGAAAACACACTTATGCCTGCTTCAGGGGAAAGGTGAGGTGGGGTGACGCATAAAACTCGAGTTTGAAATGAGCACAGATACCCTTCCGAAAACCGAATATGGAATGGACACGACCTACTCCTTGCTCAATCAACTGGACTCACCAGACCCTGTTCATCGCACAAGTATCTATCCGACTAGTAAGCATCTTAAAAGCTAAGTCTTGATATCTCTGTGTAAGTGCATCAAGTGTGTGTAAAGCGGCCTAAAACCAGCAGGGAAAATCAGCTCAGACCCATTCTGAGGATACATTTCCAACATAAAGAAGAAACAAGCAGGGCAAAACAGAGAGAAATTCTTCCAAAATGCGTTCAGGGACTGGCATGCAACCAGGATTGACCACATCTACAGCCCCAGCGGCAGAAGACATAAGGCTGGACACTCTTGGGGCTGAGACGATTGGTGAGGTTGGGAAAGCAAATGCAGACCCTTGAAAGGAATCCTGCGTGCTCCCCATTCCATGGGTCCCAACTCTCCAGGTTCAACGCAATCTTCCGACAGCGAAAGCACTCATTGGAAACCCAGCGGATGCTACACCGTGGGATCGGGAAAGCTTTCTGAAACTCACCTCAGTTTTCATCTCCTGGTGCTCGTGTTCTCCATTCAGGCCCCCTTACTAACAATCTCCCCACTTGGAGACTCGGCGCCTTTCAATGCCTCGTTCGTACCGTCTGCAATTTGTCCGCAGGATGAACTGCAAGAGGGGGAACCAATGAGAGACTCGCTGGAGGTGTTTGGTCGGGCACATGTCACTCTCATTTCCCATCACGAAAAAGAATTCACCAGAGGTTCAGCCTGCCACCCCGGATCGACAATAGGGCGTGAAGCCATCCAGCCGTGTTGCGTCCCACTCACAAAAAAGCGACTTGGGAAATGGAGCTCAGGGGCACTGCACTTCCCAAACCTGCAGAGTTCTAAACGATAACTATCGCCCCAAAATATATTGAGGTCAGGCTACGAACAGGCACTGAACGCAAGGCAGAATTGCAGGAAACGGATGTCAACGGGTACATCGGAATGGCCCCGATAGCACATGAAAAGCGCCAGAACGTGGACAATGATGCGGTTGGCCAAAAAGGGCGTATGCGTTTTTTCCTGAATATATTCAGGAAAAAACGCATACGCCCTTTTTGGCCAACCAAGCAACCTGGGAGAGCAAATCAGCACTACAAAGAAATCTCTCGACCCCCCCGGGGCAAAAGGGCCAGGCGAAAAAAGTCTAAAAACCAGAAAGGCAGGACAGCCCACGGAGTCAAGGGAGCCTTGTTAAGCTGATGGGCGGGATGTCAATGGCCAACAGCCAATCTTCACAAGTGTATCCTCTTTCCCAAACCATGTAAAACACAGAACCACAGAGCATAGGGCACTTCCACACATGGGCGTTGACCTTGGGAAAATGAAGAAATCAACCAGACACAGGGACCCCAAAGTTGAGGGCTGCTGTCTTGACAAGAACCTCCACTCCGGTACACGTTTCATATCCCAGGAAAGAGCCAAGTGGACAAAGACGAGTGGACAAGTGGACAAAGACAAGTGGACAAGTGGACAAGTGGTGCTACGTAGGTCCAATGGAGTGTCACTCAGCCATGAAATCCACGTCATGAGGCTGGTAGCAGCATCCTGAGTGGATTTAGGTACGATCATCCTCAGTGAAATAAGTCCCACAAAAAAAGAAACTTATGATATCACTTATCGAGGGAATGTAAAAATCGCTCCCCATGAACGGAATCCCCAAACAGAACAGAGTCACGCTTTTAGAAAACACACTTATGCCTGCTTCAGGGGAAAGGTGAGGTGGGGTGACGCATAAAACTCGAGTTTGAAATGAGCACAGATACCCTTCCGAAAACCGAATATGGAATGGACACGACCTACTCCTTGCTCAATCAACTGGACTCACCAGACCCTGTTCATCGCACAAGTATCTATCCGACTAGTAAGCATCTTAAAAGCTAAGTCTTGATATCTCTGTGTAAGTGCATCAAGTGTGTGTAAAGCGGCCTAAAACCAGCAGGGAAAATCAGCTCAGACCCATTCTGAGGATACATTTCCAACATAAAGAAGAAACAAGCAGGGCAAGAGAGAAATTCTTCCAAAATGCGTTCAGGGACTGGCATGCAACCAGGATTGACCACATCTACAGCCCCAGCGGCAGAAGACATAAGGCTGGACACTCTTGGGGCTGAGACGATGGGTGAGGTTGGGAAAGCAAATGCAGACCCTTGAAAGGAATCCTGCGTGCTCCCCATTCCATGGGTCCCAACTCTCCAGGTTCAACGCAATCTTCCGACAGCGAAAGCACTCATTGGAAACCCAGCGGATGCTACACCGTGGGATCGGGAAAGCTTTCTGAAACTCACCTCAGTTTTCATCTCCTGGTGCTCGTGTTCTCCATTCAGGCCCCCTTACTAACAATCTCCCCACTTGGAGACTCGGCGCCTTTCCATGCCTCTTTCGTACCGTCTGCAATTTGTCCGCAGGATGAACTGCAAGAGGGGGAACCAATGAGAGACTCGCTGGAGGTGTTTGGTCGGGCACATGTCACTCTCATTTCCCATCACGAAAAAGAATTCACCAGAGGTTCAGCCTGCCACCCCGGATCGACAATAGGGCGTGAAGCCATCCAGCCGTGTTGCGTCCCACTCACAAAAAAGCGACTTGGGAAATGGAGCTCAGGGGCACTGCACTTCCCAAACCTGCAGAGTTCTAAACGATAACTATCGCCCCAAAATATATTGAGGTCAGGCTACGAAGAGGCGTTGAACGCAAGGCAGAATTGCAGGAAACGGATGTCAACGGGTACATCGGAATGGCCCCGATAGCACATGAAAAGCGCCAGAACGTGGACAATGATGCGGTTGGCCAAAAAGGGCGTATGCGTTTTTTCCTGAATATATTCAGGAAAAAACGCATACGCCCTTTTTGGCCAACCAAGCAACCTGGGACAGCAAATCAGCACTACAAAGAAATCTCTCGCCCCCCCCCCGGGGCAAAAGGGCCAGGCGAAAAAAGTCTAAAAACCAGAAAGGCAGGACAGCCCACGGAGTCAAGGGAGCCTTGTTAAGCTGATGGGCGGGATGTCAATGGCCAACAGCCAATCTTCACAAATGTATCCTCTTTCCCAAACCATGTAAAACACAGAACCACAGAGCATAGGGCACTTCCACACATGGGCGTTGACCTTGGGAAAATGAAAAAATCAACCAGACACAGGGACCCCAAAGTTGAGGTCTGCTGTCTTGACAAGAACCTCCACTCCGGTACACGTTTCATATCCCAGGAAAGAGCCAAGTGGACAAAGACGAGTGGACAAGTGGACAAAGACAAGTGGACAAGTGGACAAGTGGTGCTACGTAGGTCCAATGGAGTGTCACTCAGCCATGAAATCCACGTCATGAGGCTGGTAGCAGCATCCTGAGTGGATTTAGGTACGATCATCCTCAGTGAAATAAGTCCCACAAAAAAAGAAACTTATGATATCACTTATCGAGGGAATGTAAAAATCGCTCCCCATGAACGGAATCCCCAAACAGAACAGAGTCACGCTTTTAGAAAACACACTTATGCCTGCTTCAGGGGAAAGGTGAGGTGGGGTGACGCATAAAACTCGAGTTTGAAATGAGCACAGATACCCTTCCGAAAACCGAATATGGAATGGACACGACCTACTCCTTGCTCAATCAACTGGACTCACCAGACCCTGTTCATCGCACAAGTATCTATCCGACTAGTAAGCATCTTAAAAGCTAAGTCTTGATATCTCTGTGTAAGTGCATCAAGTGTGTGTAAAGCGGCCTAAAACCAGCAGGGAAAATCAGCTCAGACCCATTCTGAGGATACATTTCCAACATAAAGAAGAAACAAGCAGGGCAAAACAGAGAGAACTTCTTCCAAAATGCGTTCAGGGACTGGCATGCAACCAGGATTGACCACATCTACAGCCCCAGCGGCAGAAGACATAAGGCTGGACACTCTTGGGGCTGAGACGATTGGTGAGGTTGGGAAAGCAAATGCAGACCCTTAAAAGGAATCCTGCGTGCTCCCCATTCCATGGGTCCCAACTCTCCAGGTTCAACGCAATCTTCCGACAGCGAAAGCACTCATTGAAAACCCAGCGGATGCTACACCGTGGGATCGGGAAAGCTTTCTGAAACTCACCTCAGTTTTCATCTCCTGGTGCTCGTGTTCTCCATTCAGGCCCCCTTACTAACAATCTCCCCACTTGGAGACTCGGCGCCTTTCCATGCCTCTTTCGTACCGTCTGCAATTTGTCCGCAGGATGAACTGCAAGAGGGGGAACCAATGAGAGACTCGCTGGAGGTGTTTGGTCGGGCACATGTCACTCTCATTTCCCATCACGAAGAAGAATTCACCAGCGGTTCAGCCTGCCACCCCGGATCGACAATAGGGCGTGAAGCCATCCAGCCGTGTTGCGTCCCACTCACAAAAAAGCGACTTGGGAAATGGAGCTCAGGGGCACTGCACTTCCCAAACCTGCAGAGTTCTAAACGATAACTATCGCCCCAAAATATATTGAGGTCAGGCTACGAAGAGGCGCTGAACGCAAGGCAGAACTGCAGGAAACGGATGTCAACGGGTACATCGGAATGGCCCCGATAGCACATGAAAAGCGCCAGAACGTGGACAATGATGCGGTTGGCCAAAAAGGGCGTATGCGTTTTTTCCTGAATATATTCAGGAAAAAACGCATACGCCCTTTTTGGCCAACCAAGCAACCTGGGAGAGCAAATCAGCACTACAAAGAAATCTCTCGCCCCCCCCGGGGCAAAAGGGCCAGGCGAAAAAAGTCTAAAAACCAGAAAGGCAGGACAGGCCACGGAGTCAAGGGAGCCTTGTTAAGCTGATGGGCGGGATGTCAATGGCCAACAGCCAATCTTCACAAGTGTATCCTCTTTCCCAAACCATGTAAAACACAGAACCACAGAGCATAGGGCACTTCCACACATGGGCGTTGACCTTGGGAAAATGAAAAAATCAACCAGACACAGGGACCCCAAAGTTGAGGGCTGCTGTCTTGACAAGAACCTCCACTCCGGTACACGTTTCATATCCCAGGAAAGAGCCAAGTGGACAAAGACGAGTGGACAAGTGGACAAAGACAAGTGGACAAGTGGACAAGTGGTGCTACGTAGGTCCAATGGAGTGTCACTCAGCCATGAAATCCACGTCATGAGGCTGGTAGCAGCATCCTGAGTGGATTTAGGTACGATCATCCTCAGTGAAATAAGTCCCACAAAAAAAGAAACTTATGATATCACTTATCGAGGGAATGTAAAAATCGCTCCCCATGAACGGAATCCCCAAACAGAACAGAGTCACGCTTTTAGAAAACACACTTATGCCTGCTTCAGGGGAAAGGTGAGGTGGGGTGACGCATAAAACTCGAGTTTGAAATGAGCACACATACCCTTCCGAAAACCGAATATGGAATGGACACGACCTACTCCTTGCTCAATCAACTGGACTCACCAGACCCTGTTCATCGCACAAGTATCTATCCGACTAGTAAGCATCTTAAAAGCTAAGTCTTGATATCTCTGTGTAAGTGCATCAAGTGTGTGTAAAGCGGCCTAAAACCAGCAGGGAAAATCAGCTCAGACCCATTCTGAGGATACATTTCCAACATAAAGAAGAAACAAGCAGGGCAAAACAGAGAGAAATTCTTCCAAAATGCGTTCAGGGACTGGCATGCAACCAGGATTGACCACATCTACAGCCCCAGCGGCAGAAGACATAAGGCTGGACACTCTTGGGGCTGAGACGATGGGTGAGGTTGGGAAAGCAAATGCAGACCCTTAAAAGGAATCCTGCGTGCTCCCCATTCCATGGGTCCCAACTCTCCAGGTTCAACGCAATCTTCCGACAGCGAAAGCACTCATTGGAAACCCAGCGGATGCTACACCGTGGGATCGGGAAAGCTTTCTGAAACTCACCTCAGTTTTCATCTCCTGGTGCTCGTGTTCTCCATTCAGGCCCCCTTACTAACAATCTCCCCACTTGGAGACTCGGCGCCTTTCCATGCCTCTTTCGTACCGTCTGCAATTTGTCCGCAGGATGAACTGCAAGAGGGGGAACCAATGAGAGACTCGCTGGAGGTGTTTGGTCGGGCACATGTCACTCTCATTTCCCATCACGAAAAAGAATTCACCAGAGGTTCAGCTTGCCACCCCGGATCGACAATAGGTCGTGAAGCCATCCAGCCGTGTTGCGTCCCACTCACAAAAAAGCGACTTGGGAAATGGAGCTCAGGGGCACTGCACTT
Source organism: Kogia breviceps (assembly GCF_026419965.1). Taxonomy (NCBI): domain Eukaryota; kingdom Metazoa; phylum Chordata; class Mammalia; order Artiodactyla; family Physeteridae; genus Kogia; species Kogia breviceps. Next base: position 126,973,641 of record NC_081312.1, on the reverse strand, counting down.
CCCAAACCTGCAGAGTTCTAAACGATAACTATCGCCCCAAAATATATTGAGGTCAGGCTACGAGCAGGCACTGAACGCAAGGCAGAATTGCAGGAAACGGATGTCAACGGGTACATCGGAATGGCCCCGATAGCACATGAAAAGCGCCAGAACGTGGACAATGATGCGGTTGGCCAAAAAGGGCGTATGCGTTTTTTCCTGAATATATTCAGGAAAAAACGCATACGCCCTTTTTGGCCAACCAAGCAACCTGGGAAAGCAAATCAGCACTACAAAGAAATCTCTCGCCCCCCCCGGGGCAAAAGGGCAAGGCGAAAAAAGTCTAAAAACCAGAAAGGCAGGACAGCCCACGGAGTCAAGGGAGCCTTGTTAAGCTGATGGGCGGGATGTCAATGGCCAACAGCCAA